>NC_070581.1:29659525-29873011 GCF_027409825.1 Scomber japonicus | reverse complement strand
AGACATGGGTGGTGTTTTTGGCTTTGTGTCGTCCTCCCGGGTCAAATTGACTCCGTCTATCCTTCCTTCCTCCTTCCTTCTCTCTTTCTTTGCTCCCTCCCTCCCTCCTTCCTTCCTTCCTTCCTTCCTCCATCCTTTCCTTCCATCTTCCTCCCTCCCTTCCTTCCTCTCTCCATCCTTTTCTTCCTCCCCTCCTCTCTCCCTTCCTCCCTTCTGTCCTTCCTCCCTCCATCCTTTTCTCCCTCTCTCCCTCCCCTCCCTCTCTCCCTTCTTTCTCCCTTCTTCACTCCTTTCTCCCTTCACTCCTTTCTCCCTTCCTTCCTTCTTCCTTCCTCCCCTCCCTCCCTCCTCCCTCCCTCTCTCCCTTCCTCCTTTCCTTCCTCTCCCTTCCTCCCTTGCTTCCTTCCTTCCATCTTTCTCCCATCCGTCCTCCCTTCCTCCCTCCCTCTCTCCCTCCTTTCCTTCCTTCTTCCTTCTTCCTCCATTCCTTCCTTGACTTCCTTCCTTCCTCGAGGACAACAGGAGGGTTAAACCAGATGTGCTGCCGTACTCTGGACTGTCTGCTGATGTTTTACTGTGCATGCTGGCAGCACTACCAGACGGGCTTTAGGCTGCCAGCACACCAAAAATAGTCCTGCGTTAAAACAGTCCAAGGGGCTCGTTGTTTAAAATCCCACTGGCCGAATAGAGAATGAACTTTACAGTGAAGACGGAGAAATCTTGTGTCCAGCAGTTATTCAGGAACTAGTAGATGTAATTTTCAAATTCAGATGTTAATGTGTTTTTTTGTTTAGAGTATTTTTATGTCATGTCTGAAGGGGATTTTCTGGAAGGTACCGTAGCAGATCCTTGAATTTGAAGCTTTATCAGACACTAAAACACTACACAGCTGTTTGTAAGGCTGGCAGAACGGATTTTACAACTCTGGGAAAGTTATTGTGGCGACAACTGTTTTATCTTTTGTTGCGACGGAGGCAGGATGAACCGCAGAAACACTGTGTCCGCGGTACACAGTAATCCAACAACATCTCTTGTCACCAGAACAGACTGAAGCCTTGGCTGTAAGACTTTCAGGGATCATTTTTACATCTGTCACCTCAAGTTTTGAAACTTGTTTATCACAGACATCTGACATCCTAACAGTATAAAAAATAACAGAAAAACACATAAGAGCATAATAAGCCCCCTTTAACAACTAGTCCACTTAAAATGAAAGTGAGACAACTCCAAAAAGGATGTTTTTTTTTCTTGGCACATAACGAGCCGTCTCCTCTCAGCTCTGAAAAACTCTATCGCCATGGAAACATATTGACATGCACGACATTAGACACTGAACCATTTGTCAGGGCTGGGTGATGACACAAATCTCACAAAATGGCAGCTATTCGAGTTTGGGGTGGCGATATCCTCAGATTGTCTTTCATTTACAGATGGATTGATGCCCAGAACAACTGTGTTTGACAAGTGAAGTCAGATTTGTGCAGCTGCAGATATACATATATATAAATATGTATATGGATATATAGATAGTAGGACAGCTGACCTAAACTGTTTTTTCCTCCCATTTACTATCTCAGAATAAATGAAAATAGTGCTGATTTTACTGAGAGCCCGTTTTTTCATGCAGGGAGCACCACCTCAGACTCTTACCACTCTCAATATATTCTAATTTTTATGCAGAAAATTAAAAATCTGAGATAGTTTCCACCACGCTGTGTTACAGTAATATTGGGCACAGTCTGATTAGTGTCAGAGTTCGGCTCCATTTGGTTGTTGTCCAAGCTCAAATTCAACCACTTTATCACTTTCAACAGCACAACCTAATGATTTGTTGATGTTCAGCTTAGAGAAAGATCACAAAGCTGCATTCATAAGCATGTGTTTAATGAAAAGCAAATGCATCCCGAAGACAAAATGTGCTTATTTGGGACACAGGTTTATTTTACTTTCATAACACAACGCCTAATGCATTTTATACATCCAATATTGTTTTTTTATCTATCTATCTACCTATCTACCTATCTACCTATCTATCTATCTATCTATCTATCTATCTATCTATCTATCTATCTATCCATCCATCCATCCATCCACCTACCCATCTATCCATCTATCATAAAACTTTATTTGTATGTTAAGTTAATCAAATTTCAAAATAAAATATTGTTATCTATCTATCTACCTACCTACCCATCTATCATCTATCTATCTATCATAAAACTATATTTGTATGTTAAGTTAATCAAATTTCAAAATAAAATAAAATATTTGTATCTATCTATCCATCTATCCATCCATCCATCCATCCATCCACCTACCTACCCATCTATCCATCTATCATAAAACTTTATTTGTATGTTAAGTTAATCAAATTTCAAAATAAAATAAAATAAAATATTGTTATCTATCTACCCACCCATCTATCTATCTATCTATCTATCTATCTATCTATCTATCTATCTATCTACCTACCTACCTACCTACCTACCTACCTACCCATCTATCTATCTATCCATCTATCCATCCATCCATCCATCCGGCTTTTTTTAGCTGCAGTGGTCTACTTTGGGTTTAAAACTGAAAGATGGGAGTCAGAGTCAGTGAGCGCTTTGTAAGTCAGGGGAAGGACGTTAAAATTGATCTGCTGTTTTATGGGGAGCATAGCGTAACACAAGGACAGAGGTGATGTGCTCACATCTCTAATCTCTTGTCAATATTCTCACAGGACACTTTGGAAAGACTTGTTGATTTAATGCAGCATGATAAGACAGACAAGTGCTTTTCACAGCGGTTGAAGCTGTGCCACGAAAAACATCTCATTACTGATAATAGTATGTTGGAAAATTACTATACGAGATGTTTATTTTTCGCCAAAGCATCTGAGAAATTACAGATATGATTAACATACAGTGAGTCAAGTTTTAGAAACCTGAGGCATTGCTGACAGGTTGATGGAAGTCAACACTGAATTCAAGGATGATGTCGCCAAGGCAACCATATAAAAAGGTCACATCCCTGACTTAAGTTTAAACTTTTTTTTTTGCTTTACTGACCTGGATTTTAGAGAAATGTTGATATTTATGAAGTCTTACTGCATTAGAGTGAAACAGGGGGCAATGAAAGTACTAGAAAAAAGTAAAACTCGAGGATTGGTTCTTTACTTCTAGATTAAAAAGTCATTAAAAACTGGAAAATAATTTAAAAATGTATATTTGAGGATCATTATTTCATGGATTTGTTTCTGAATCTCAGAAAAAAGGGTCCAGTTAAGAATAGCAGCTTCATATCCAGCAGATATAATTCAATCAGATAATCATCACGCACACAAGTCATGCATGTATATCTTAGTTGGAAGCTGTGTCCTGCAGAGAATATTAGAGGAATGTAAGCTTTTTGGTAAATTACGCAAGGACAGTTAATTACAACTTGCACCACATGTGCGTGCGTAAAGTGGATAGCTGGGCGCGCACACAGGCGGCACACCACTGCGGGGAACAGCTGGTGTCAGACGTCGTTGTATGGAGTGGCAGTGTGGGCTATGGACGCTTCATCTACTGATTCGCCTCTCATACTGGGAACGATCGTCTCTAAAACATCACACATGGTCTACTTTTATCTCATCCACGAGCTTTAAAATAAAGTCTACCTGAAAATGAGACGCAGAGACAACACTAGAGGATCTATGTGTTGTTTGAAAAAGAAGGTTTAGACTTAATAAGGATTGTTTTTTTTTCTTTTTTGTTAATGTCTCACTCGGATATGGCACATCTGTGGATCCATTAAGGGGGGGAGACCAGTGGAGGGACTCGGAAACTTGTGTGGTGCAAGGAGACGGTCTCTCTCTTTTTTTTTTGTATCGGCGCAGCCACAGCTGTCAAAGAGAGAGCCATGGTGAACCCCTTCATACTGATACTCAGCTGGACTGTGTTTGTGGAGGTTGGGAGAGCTCAGAATGACACGGAGCCGATCGTCCTGGAGGGCAAATGCCTCGTCGTCTGCGACTCTAACCCGACCACGGACTGGAAGGCTTCGTCCTCTCCACTCGGTATCTCAGTGCGAGCCGCCAACTCCAAGGTGGCTTTCTCTGCAGTCCGGAGCAACAACCATGAGCCGTCGGAGATGAGCAACAAAACAAGAATCATCTACTTCGATCAGGTTAAGACATTTTTATTAAAAAAAAAATACAATGCATCTAAAAGTGGTTAAATGTGCCTTTAATCGCACTTTTCAGTTCATGCTTGCATCCTATAGTCTGTTTAGTTGTTTTGTCTTTCTCTCTCTCTCTCTCTCTCTCTCTCTCTCTCTCTCTCTCTTTCTCTCTCTCTTTGTAATAAACGTTCATCCTTCAGCGTTGACTTGTGATGCAGAACATTAAAAAAAAGAAAAAAAAGAGTCATTGTCAGTTTTAAGTGCAGCTGCAGCTCTGAGTGAGTTGAGTTTGACGCTGGTTGCAGCTGGCGTGTGGATACTGTACAAGTGCACATATCACCATCACCAGCAGGTCTTTGAAAGTGACTGGATTATGTTTGAGGGCGGGCATCCTGCAGAGCCTTGCACATGCACTCCCCTCAGTTTGCCTCGAGCCAACCCCCCCACCCCCCCCCCTCCACCCTCCACGCATGCACACACACACACACACACGCAGGCACAGGCACGCATACACCTTCACCTACATAATACACCCAAACAAGTCAAGCAAACCCGCACAAACAAGAATCTGATTAGTCACACAGTTGTGGGCAGTAAGGTGTTTGCAACAATATCACTCAGCTGATCCTTCTGCCTTCTCATCTGAATTACATAATATTTCATTTTAATTTTTTTTTTGCTGTAAGTGGTGTGACTGGTGTGTGGATCAAGTGCATGTTGTTGCTATGAGAGTTAAAATAAAAAGGTCCTGAGTGAGTCTGCAGTGATGTCAGGTCTTTAACAGGTGAGGATCAAGTGAGACCCAGCAGGTATAGAGAGGAGCGTCTGCTGCCACCATCAGTCATGAGAAGCATATACAGTATATAACAGGCTACATGTGAACTGTGTAGTGGGCTTAAAACCCTTAAGTGACACTCATGAGACACTCTAAGTGCTTCGTTGTGAATGCTTACTGACACATTTGGGGTGGGTACCAAAAGTAACAAGACTTATTTATTTATCAAGTGTATAATATTCATTAGGGCCATATTGCACTTGTCACTTTAAGTATAAAGGAAAAAGCTTTTGATTCTTTTGAAGCATCATCTTGTCTGTGCTTGTGAAAAAAAAAGATCAATTTGGGATTTGTGTGTTAAAAAAAAAAAAAAAAAATATCTACAGATGGATCAGATGGATGAGATTCATTTTCTCATCTCATTTTCATAATCAAGCATCTGGATTACTGTAGGAGAAAGTTAAATGCTGGGTTTGGGTCCGTTGAGGAGAAACGTGAAATTAAATGTTTTTTGAAGTGTGTCGCACTCAGTTTGTGTCTGAGCAGGGAAGGGTGAGAGGAGGGGGAGGAGGGAGAGAGGGGGGGGAGATCCTGTGTGCATGGCTGATTTTCTTATTTACATATTTAAATCTAAAGCCTCGTTGAAATTAAGATCTTTGTTCAGGTGCTGGCTCTATTCAAGCACCTTCATCACTACGTGCTCCCTTTCTTTCTCTTTCTCTCTTTCTCCTTCTCTCTCTCTCTCTCTCATATAGGTTCTTGTGAATATAGGAAACTACTTCACATTCGAATCAGTATTTTTGTCCCCAAGAAAAGGAATCTACAGTTTTAACTTCCATGTCATTAAAGTGTACCAGAGCCAAACCATACAGGTATAACTTTTGTTTATTTCACAGAGCTGTGCAATTGAATCAATTTTAAAGCTGTTGTAGTATTGGACTGGGACAAAATGTCTTCCTTAGGGACTGTAGCAAAGTAATAGGTATGGGGAGGAAGAGGCAGAGGATGGAGGGTTTGTGTTTTTGCACAGATTGTAAAGCTCCGAGAGGTAAATTTGGTGTTTTGTGATGTTGAGATTGCAACACCTTCCCTCCCTAATATCTTAAAATAACACTTTAAATTAGTTTTGGTACAACTTGATTAACCTTTAATAACTAAAAAGAGGCAAAGCATTAAACAATTAACTTAAACCTTTTATTTAAAATACATAAATTGATGATATATTTTAGAAAAATTAATAAATGATCTATAAGAAAAAAGTCAGTGACATTATCTAACCCTCCTGTTGTCCTTGAGTCAGGGAAGGAAGGGAGGAAGAAGGAAGGAAGGGATGGAAGGAAGGAGGAAGGAAGGAAGGAAGGAAGGGAGGAAAGGAAGGGAGGAAAGGAAAGAAGGAAGGGAGGAAGGTAGGAGCGAGGGAGAAAGGAAAAGAGGAAGAGAGGCAGGAAGGAAAGAAGGACAGAGGAAAGAAGGAAGGGAGGAAGGTAATGGGGAGGAAAGAAAGAGAGAAGAAGGGAGGGAGGGAAGAAGGAAAGGAAGGAAGGAAGTAATGAGGGAAAGAAATAAGGACAGAAGGAAGGAAGAAAGGGGGATGGAGGAAGGAAAAAAGGTAGGGAGGAAAGAGAGAGGAAAGAAAAAAGAAAGAAGGGAGGAAGGACAGAAGGAAGGAAAGAACAGTCAAAACAGACGGGGTCAATTTGACCTGTGAAGACGACACAAAGGTTAATTTAATTAATTAATTTTTAAATAATTTTTTTTTTTTTTTTTTTTACAAATGTTAACCCCAAGTTTAATTTTATGTGTTTTGTTGATTTTTTAAAAAATCTTATTGTATTTATTGTGTTTCATAGTATTTGATTTAAATTTGGCCATGTTGTATTCAACTGGAGAGCTGAGTTGCTTTAATTAATTATTAATAATTTAATTTAATTAATAATTTAATTTCCCCTATGTAATGTAAAGCACTGTTTAACACTGCTTTGGACGGAGCTACATCAACAAAGACTCATATTATTATTCTAAAATATAAATCTGGGGTGGCAAAAACATTTAAAAGACCCTCTGCTGCTCTCTAAAGAGTTAAAACCAACCCCTCCCTGCCTCATCATTTGCTTACAGTCCCTTAATATGAACTTAATAGCTTATTGATGAAATGTCTGAAATGTTTCTTGATCACTTTTTCTCCAGTCACCTCAAACACAGAGTGAGATGAATGAGTAGAAATGCTTTAATTTAAGAGTCAGACATTTATTATTGACCTGATATGTAGTTTAGTCAGCAGCAGTAGCACGATAAGTTAACCCTCCTGTTGTCCTCGAGTCAAGGAAGGAAAGGAGGGAAGAAGGCAGGAAGGAAGAAGGAAGGAAAGGAGGGAAGGAAAGGGAGGGGAGGAAGGAGGAAGGAAAAGAGGGAGGAAGGGAGGGAGGAAGGAAGAAGGAAGGAAAAGAGGGAGGAAGGGAGGGAGGGAGGAAGGAAGAAGGAAGGAATGGAGGGAAGGAAAGCGGGGAGGAAGGAAGAAGGAAAGAAAGGAAAAAGGAAGGAGGGAGGGAAGGAAGAAGGAAGAAAAGGAGGAAGGACAGGAGGGAGGGAAGGAAGAAGGGAGGGAGGGAGGAAGGAAGAAGGAAGGAAAGGAAAAATTAAGGAGGGAGGGAGAAGAAGGAAGGAAGGAAGGAAGGAAGAAGGAAGAAGGAAGGAGGGAGTAAGGAAGGGAGGAATAAGGCAGGAAATGAGGGAGGGAGGAAGGAAAGAAGGAAGGAGGTAAGGAAGGAAAGGAGGGAGGGAAGGAAGAAGGAAGTAAAGGAAGGAAGGAAGAAGGGGAAAAAAAGGAAGGAAGGAGGGAGGAAGGAAAGGAGGGAAGGAAGGAGGTAAGGAAGGAAAGGAGGGAGGGAGGAAGGAAAGAAGGAGGTAAGGAAGGAAAGGAGGGAGGGAGGAAGGAAAGAATGAAGGGAGGAAGGAAGGGAGGAAAGACGGAACAGTCAAAACAGACAGGGTTAATTTGACCCGGGAGGACGACAGGAGGGTTAAACTCTTCTTTAACTCTCAGCTGCGTTCAAGTTCAAATGTTTGTGAATTAGACTTAGTTTTTCTTTCTTTCTTTCTTTCTTTTTTTAAAGGTCACTAATTGTTATTTCTGTTGGCTTGTTCAGGTGAACTTGATGTTGAATGGGAAACCAGTCATCTCTGCTTTTGCGGGTGACAAAGATGTAACTCGTGAGGCGGCCACCAATGGAGTTCTGCTCTATCTAGAAAAAGAGGACAAAGTCTACCTAAAGCTGGAGAAGGGAAACCTAGTTGGTGGATGGCAATACTCAACGTTTTCTGGCTTTCTTGTGTTCCCTCTGTAAAAGAAAAAAAAAAAAGAAAAAAGAGAAAATCGAAAAAAAAGGAAAAAAAAAAGAAAAAGAAGATTGTAAAGCTTACTGACTTTCTTCATAATGTGTTGTCACCGTATAATCAAAAACATTGCTGCTGCTGCTTCAGTTGGATCTTTGGATCAAATGGTCGAGGAATGATAGATGGGAATAGATCGCAACCGAGAGAGAAAGAGAGAGAAAGAGAGGAAGAGAAAGAGGAAATAAGACTTTGGGGAAAAAAATCATTCACATTCTCTGGAAAGTGCCGAGTCCGCCCGTCCCCACCATCACCCCCCTTGCCCCCCCCTCCATCCAGATAAAAAAGGACTTGAAATGTTCCCAATCGCTACTGTATGTTCCTGTCACTCAAAGCAGCCTCAGAGAGGAACACCGAAAAACATCCCAGAAGTACTTTTCAAACTCTGACTTGTCGGAGCGTTTGCTTGGCATACTGATTTTTTATTTATTTATTAATTATTTTTTTTTACATATAACAAATTGTTGCATATTTGTACATCTGCCTCGTGGATGTAATCTATACTGTATGTGCTTGTGTTACTTGTGAGGACATTTCATCACATTGCTAAGTATGTATGTGTGTGTGTGTGTGTGTGTGTGTGTGTTGTCATGAATTGTCTCACTAGGACACACACACACACACACACACACAGATTTTACATCTTATATTAACCCTCCTGTTGTCCTTGAGTCAAGGAAGGAAGGAAGGAAATATGGAAGGAAGGGAGGAAGAAGGAAGGAAAGGAGGAAGGAAGGAAGGAAGGAATGATGGAATGGAGGAAGAAGGAAGGATAGAGGAAAGAAGGAAGGGAGGAAGGTGGATGAAAGAAAAGGAAGGAAGGAAGGAAGGAAAGAAGGAAGAGAGGAAGGAAGGAAGGAAGGAAGGAAAGAAGGACAAAGGAAGGACAGAGGAAAGAAGGAAGGGTCCTCCCTGTGGATGGTGGATGAAAGAAAGAAAGGGAGGAAGGAAGGAAGGAAGGAAGGAAGGAAGGAAGGACGGAAGGCAGGAAGGAAAGAAGGACAAAGGAAAGAAGGAAGAGAGGAAGGTAAGGGGATGAAGGAAAGAAAGGAAGGAAGGAAGGAAGGAAGGAAGGAAGGAAGGAACAGTCAAAACAGACCTAATTGGACCCGGAAGGACGACACAACGGTTAATGTAAAAGTGGGAAAACATTCTTCTCTTAAGCTGTGTGTGTGTGGCAGTGTGTGTGTGTGGCAGTGTGTGTGTGTGTGTGTGTGTGTGTAGTGTGTGTGTGTGTGTGTAGTGTGTGTGTCTCTATCTGGAGCTGATCGTCTCAGACCTGGAGAGTTCATCAGACAAGAGTGATGATTGTTGGTGTGGAACAACTTCAGTGATATCTGATCAGAGAGGAGGAATTCATGCTGATTACAAAGCTTGTGTTGTGATGTATCGGCTCTCCGCTGATACCGATACTTTTGCTTTTGATGAATTACCTGCAAACCTCCGTCGCCTAGAAACTGTCTCCATGTAAGTCCTAAGTTGTTTTGCCAAATACATTTTGAGATAAACTCGATTTTTGGCTGAATTATGTTCAGTTTTTTATTTTTTTTTATAATAGGAGTGCTTCTGCTGGTTGTGTCCTAAAAAACTCTGCATGTGGTTAAAGTTTAGGATTCGGTTTAAAAGTGGCTTCAATCTATATTTTGCTAATTAACCTTCCTGTCGTCCTCCCGGGTCAAATTGACCCCGTCTGTTTTGACTGTTCCCTCTTTCCTCTGTCCATTCCTTCCTTCCGTCTGTCCTTCTTTCCTCCCTCTCTCTTTCCTCCCTTCCTCCTTCATTCCTTTTCTCCCTTCCTCTTTTCCTTTCTCCCTCCCTCCTCCCTTCCTTCCTTCCTTAGTCGTTCCTTCCTTTCCTTCCTTCTTCCTCCCTTCCATCCTTCTTTTTTCCTCCCTTCCATCCTTCCTTCCTCCTTTCCTTCCTTCCTTCTTGCTCCCTTCCATCTTTCCTCCCTTCTTCCTTTCCTTCCTTCCTTCCTCCCTTCCTTCCTTTCCTTCCTTCCTGGACTCGAGGACAACAGGAGGGTTAATAATTGATCACATGACTTGTTCTGTATGTGAAAGGTGTGTTTGTACTGTAGTGATGGACTCTGGACTATTGTAGCAGCTTTCATTTCATTGTTTTGGGGGTTTTTTGAGATGCAATTCTACTGATTTCAGCAAAAAAAAAGTTCTTAAAAGTCCTACTGTATTTAGACGGGTGAGAAATTAAAGGAAAAAGCAGCACGAGCCTGAATGTTTGACCCCGACAGTGAGGATAGCTGGTGGCTTTGTTTGGTCCTCAGAGGGAATAAGATCAATACAAAGTTGTTCTGATGAAACATTTCTATCTAACTCTAACCCTCCCTGAATGGTTTGATGAGTATGAAAATGATGTGAGTCATCTTTTATGGCCTTGAGAGTCTCCAAATCTCAATATTGATGGGAGATTTTGGACCAAATGTGTTGGAAAGCGATTTCAACCATCATCACCAAATGTCTATTCTTCCAAATATCTTTTGGAAGAATAGTGTTCACCCTCCAGTAGAGTTCAGAGACTTGTGGCCCAACACCTTACTAATGGCGCTTTTCCACTACACAGTTCCAGCACGACTCGGCTCGGTTCCAGGAACGACCTTTTCCATTACAAAAAGGTACCTACTCAACGTGGGCGGGGTCGTCATAGCAACGGCACCGCGAAACTGCCATGACTTCGTTTTATACGAGACACAAACACATAAACAATGGAGGACATGGAGGCGATGGTGTACTTGCTGCTGTATGTGGCTTGTCACACACAAAGCAAGAAAATTGAGCCGTATGGCTGTAAAGATGTTGCTGGTATTTAAAAATGCCGGGTTTGATTCTTGTGTGGGACGGCTCATGACTCTTCCAGCAACAACTCTTCTGACCAATCAGTGGCCGGCAGTCTGTTGACGTCACATTTAGTATCGGCTCGGCTCGCTTGGAACCTCAGCAGAGCAGGTACTAAAAAAGTAGCAGGTACCAGGTACTATCCCTAGTGGAAACACAAAAAAAACCCGAGCCGAGTCGTGCTGGAATTGTGTAGTGGAAAAGCGCCATATCTAAATCTAACCCTCACTGAATGGTTTGATGAGTATGAAAATGATGTGAATCATATTTTACGGCCTTCACAGACTCCAAATCTCAACCCAAGTGAATATTTATGGGAGATTTTGGACTAAATGTGTTGGAAAGCGCTTTCAACCATCATCACCAAAACACCAAATGAACCTTAACCCTCCAGTAGAGTTCAGAGACCTTTACTCTGGGTCTGTTCCAAACCGCATACTTTCCTACTACTCGTACTAACTCTGACATCATTTGAAGTATGTAGTGTGTTTCAACTGCGTAGTATGTGATTTAGAGTATGTGAGAAGTTCCTGGATGGTTTACTAGATTCTCCAGAAATGCAGAGTATGCATCAAGAGCTGACTACTCACACTCACATTACCCAAGATGCAACGCTACTACTCACACTCACATTACCCAAGATGCAACGCTACACTACTCACACTCACATTACCCAAGATGCAACGCTACTACTCACACTCACATTACCCAAGATGCAACGCAACTTCTGAAAAAAACCCAAAATACAAACGTTACAGGTAGCTACAGCAAGGGTATATTCGCTTCCTGTTTTCAAAATAAAAGCACCAATTCTATCGTTATGTTTTTTTTTAGTAGTAAAAGGTAATGGGTGTTTTATTTTGTGAAAATGACAGGAAGTGCGTTACTCGCTACGACTAACTCCGAATTTAAACAGGTGTTATTTGGACAAATTAGCGTCACATTGTGGATCTAAAGGGCTACTTTACTTTCTCGCCTAAAAAGGTTAGAAATGTGGATAAAGTGGTTTATTTACAGAGTTAGAGCTAAAATGAAATCAGCTTCAGCCTGATGATTTCAGCTCGGGTAGGAACGCAATGCATTGTGGGTAATCGTGTAGTTTACTACAGTGTAAATGGTCTGCTTACTATCTGGTCCTTTAGTGTGTAGTATAGAAGTGTGTTGTATGTAGTATGCGGTTTCGAACACAGCCTAAGACTCTTTTTGTTGGTTTGTCCTTTAATTTGTCACCCGTCCTTATCCGCTCACAAGAGAGACAAGGTTATCAATTACAGGCGACAAATAACAAAAGGAGAGGTAAAAGGAGAGCGAAACACCAACCCAAATAAACGCTAATGTAACTTGATGCCTGCTGAGTTTTTAAAAAAAACAACTCAAAAACTGATAAATCAATATTGTGTTCCACTTCATTTCTGATGCTCTTAAGTAGCCACAAAAATCTGTTATTGCAGGTTTTTATAAAAGCTAGGAAAAGATTCTGGTTTCGGGTTTTAACGTTAATAAAATAAAACACTTCCTGTCACATGACTCACTCACACCACTCCTGTCCACGTTTGTCAGTATTTAAGCATTTAAGAAAAAAAAAACCCCCATCATTATTCCTTAAAGTTAAACCAAGTGCTGCGAGTGCCTGAACATTACCATGAAAAAAAATATTGTCAGTTGCTACAAGTTGACGTTGTATTGCAAAGAGTTTATATTAGGGGGAGAGGAAGGGGGAAGGGGGGAGGAGGGGAAGAGGGGGGTATTAAATTGTCAAGTGGATGTTTTGTAAGTCCACTCACTTGACAGATGCATTCATTTAAAAATCTGCTCTCTCATTACACTGATAAGCAATTAGGAAAGGTTTCTCCCAAAACACATCATCTGTTGAAAATGAGTAGTATCTCTATATATATATAAATGTATCTTCCTACCTGTGTGTTTATTTTATAACAGACTCATGGTTTATGGACCTTAATAAAGTTTAATAGGCATCTGAGAGGCTTTAATTGGTTAACATGCTGATAATAAACAGATTCCTGTCACAGTTGGCAAGCGTAATAAAAAAAAAAAAAAAAAAAAAGCTTCCACTGGGCAGCTTGGGATAACGGATGAATTAATAAACTCCTTAATTGTTGCTCTTCTCTTCGGCTCAATGTGCTGATAGAGGATGTGATGGCTCTCCCCTTGATGTCTAACAGCAGAGTTACTGTTGGACCTTACTGCAGAGTGTGTTGCTGGTGCAGTCTGCAGCTGCATTGTTTAAAAAAAAAAATAAATAAAAAAATCAACAACCTAGAACAGGGGTGTCAAACATGAGGCCCGTGGGCCAGAACCGGCCCGCTCAAAGGAGTCCAATCCGGCCCATTTTCCTTCCTGTCCTTCTTTTCCTTCCATCTTTCCATCCACCCTTTCTTCCTTCCATCTATTCCTTACTGTCTTCTCTCCTCTTCCTTCCATCCTTCCTCCCTTCCTTACCGTCTTCTCTCCTCTTCCTTCCATCCATCCTTCAATCTTCCCTTTCTTCCTTCCATCTTTTCTTCCTGTCTTCTCTTCCTTCCATGTGTCCTTCCTCCCTTGCTTCCTTCAATCTCTCCTTCCTTCTTTCCTTCCATCTTTCCTTACCGTCTTCTCTCCTCTTCCTTCCATCTTTCTTTACCGTCTTCTCTCCTCTTCCTTCCTTCCATCCTTCCCCCCTTCCTTCGATATTCCCTGTCTTCCTTCTATCTTTTCTTCCTGTCTTCTCTCCCTTCCTTACCGTCTTCTCTCCTCTTCCTTCCATCCTTCCTTCCTCTCTTCGATCCTCCCTTTCTTCCTTCCATCTTTTCTTCCTGTCTTCCCTTCCTTCCTTCCTTCCATCTGTCTTCTCTTCCTTCCATCTGTCCTTCCTCCCTTGCTTCCTCCAATCTCTCCTTCCTTCCATCTTTCCTTACTGTCTTTTCTCCTCTTACTTCCATCAATCTTCCCTTTCTTCCTTCCATCTTTTCTTCCCGTCTTCTCTTCCTTCCTTCCTTCCTTCCATCTTCTCTTCCTTCCTTCCTTCCTTCGTTTTAATGGACCGGTCCACACAAGATCACATTGGGCTGTATGTGGCCCTTGAATGAAGATGAGTTTGACACCTCTGACCTAGAACCTTGCTGAAGCCTTTTTTCTTTTTTTTTGTTAGGAGACTTTTATTTTTTGGATCATTATTGTTTCACCCTGAAATCATAATCTGCACCTCAAATCAGCCGGAGTGTTTGGTTCACGTTCACTGATCCAATTTCTGTTGCCACGAGTTGTTTGCTGACATATTTCAGGCTGTGATTGATAAGTTGCATTCATATCATTGTCATCATTTTGTAATCAGGAAAAAACATTTTGGGGTTTCATTTTCTGTTTTCTGATGTGAATAAAGAGGTAAAAAAAAAAAAAGATTGGAGGATGAAAGCATTGGCATATTTTTGTGTGCAAAAAAAAAAATCATCCTGAAGATTTTACAGCTACAGCTACAGATGTGTCACTTCATACTAACAGCTGCCCAAGGTTATAGAAAGCATCGCCTCGCACCCTGATATTAGTATTTCAGACGTGTTCACTGACACTGACAGAGCTCTGTTTAAAGAGAATGAAATGAGAGAGTGGCAGAATGTATTGAATCAACCTGCTATATTTTTTATTACACTATGTATATTTATTTTGCGGAATTCAATCAATATTTTACTGTGTGAACATTACCTTATTACCTTTACTGTGTTGACTCTCTGGTTGACTGCTTTTCAATGTGGAAGCTGGATGGTGCCACTGGAATAATTATAGTTTCAGCAGTTAAATTGTATTATTACTTCATTTTATATGCAAATGATGCAAATATAGATGTATGGGTTTAAAAAAAAAAGTTTTAATGTTCATCATTAAATGCTTCAATTACTTAATGAATGTGTCAAAGATTTCTGGATTTTTTTATTGGCCAGTCGTGATGCATGAAAAGCCAATTTATCAGTTGGCCAATCAGAGCTCCTGTTGCTGCTCTGTGGGATGAAAATTGGGAAAGAAAGAAAGAAAGAAAGGAGCATTAGGAAATAAACAAAATGTAACGTTAACCCTCATGTTGTCCTCAGGTCAATGAAGGACAGGAGGAAGGGATGAGGAAGGGAGGAAAGAAGGAAGGAAGGAAGGAAAGGAGTAAGGAGGGAAGGAAGGAAGGAAAGGAGTAAGGAGGGAGGGAGCAAAGAAGGAAGGAAGGAAAGGAGTAAGGAGAGAGAGAGGAAAAGAGGAAGGATATAAGGAGAGAAGGAAGGGAGGAAGGAAAGGAGGAAGGAAGGAAACAAGACAGGAAGGAAGGAAGGAAAGGAGTATGGAGGGAGGGAGGAAGGAAGGAAGGGAAGAAGGAAGGAAGGAAGGAAGGAAAGGAGTAAGTAGGGAGGGAGCAAGGAAGGAAGGAAGGAAAGGAGGGAGGAGGGAGGGAGGAAAAGAGGAAGGACGTCCTTCCTTCCTTCCTTCCTGCCTTGTTTCCTTCCTTCCTCCCTCCCTTCCTCCCTTCCTGTTAAGAATCCGGCCCACCTCAGATCAAATTGGGCTGTATGTGGCCCTTGAATGAAAATGAGTTTGACACCTCTGCTCTAAGGTGTTATTATTATCTATTAAGTTATTTAATTATTTCCAATCTGATGGATTTCATTATGATCTCTAAACTCACACATTCATGAAGTTATTATACTAAACAAATACATCACTTCCTCTCCAGCACACTCCAGCCTCCACAGATGCCAGTATATATGATGATGATGATATGTAAACAGGATATTTACACACATTTTAAAAGGAAAGAAAAGTATCTACACTATCTGCGGTGTGTTGTATGTGCAGGATTTACATCATTTATTTACTGTGGTCCACAACAGATGGGTATTTAGCATTTTAGAATAAATAGCTGTGATTGTCATCGCTCCCAGCAGGAAATGAATAGGGTTAGAAAATATAGGAAATATCAGTGATTTTGGCTTCACATCCAAATTTTATCCAAATTTCCAGAAAATATGGCATAAGGAAATTCAAATGATGCATTCTCTGATCCACTGATATTTTGAGTTTTCTGCTTTGATGAGTCAAAATATCTACCATGAAAAAAAAAAGGGGGTTGATTGCAGAGAAAAAGAGGCACAACAGACAGGATGACATAATTCACAGATTTATAAGTCAAACCTCAAAACGGTGGAAAAACCAATTTAAAAACATGATGGAAATATTTCATTTATGTTCGACTCATGAATGAATTTGAAGCCCCACACAGATCGGATGTTTTAGTCTGCTGCTGTTTTTCATCCCTACAGTGGCGTTGAAAGCTTCAGTGGACATTCACACGCTTCATGCATGTCAGGGTTTATTCACTATTGCACTTTGTTGCATTTTGAGTTCATAGATGCACCAACTTTTTTTGAGACTTTTTTGCAAATCGTTGTCCTTTCCACTTCACGCTAAAATTAAAAATGTGAATAAAAACAGATGTAAGGACACACACCTACTGTAGTGTAGTCTGAAAGATGGTGTCAAATTTCTCCTTAAAGGATAATTACCATTTTTTACAACCTGGACCTTATTTCTAGCATAAAATACGATCATTTACTCACCCAGACAACTTTGGTGTCATTTGGAGTCGTTCGGACTAAATTCCCCTCCGAGCCCGTGGTGGCATGTGAGGCCAGGAGATACGCGTCTGGATGTGTCAATAAACATCATGCATCACAACACTGGAGGATTTCCGCTCAATGATAAACCGGGCTGTGGTAGAGACGTTCGGAAATGACATCATCCAGATCAGAGGTTACTAAGACAACCTACAGACCCCGGATGTTGATAACATGCCACCGCGGGCTCGGAGGGGAATAGCACTAACGTATTAGTTTGGCGGAAGGAAGGAAGGAGGGAGGGAGGGAGGGAGGGAGGGAGGCAAAGAAGGAAGGAGGAAAGAAGGAAAGCAGGAAGGATGGAGGGAGGGAAGGAAGGAAGGAGGAAAGAAGGAAGGCAGGAAGGATGGAGGGAGGGAGGGAGGGATGGAGGGAGGAAAGGAAAGAAGGAAGGAGGAAAGAAGGAAGGCAGGAAGGTAGCATGGAGGGAGGAAAAAAGGAAAAGAGTAAGGAAGGAAGGAAAGAAGGAGGAAGAAAGAAAGAAAGGAAGGAGGGCAGATAATGAGTTATATAGAGGCTGCGCTTCGGTGCCCTGTGTACTCTCATTATACGGATATACGCAGCAACACTGGAGCTAATTTAGTCCGAACGACTCCAAATGACACCAAAGTTGTAAATGATCGTATTTTATGCTAGAAATAAGATCCAGGTTGTAAAAAACAGCAATTATCCTTTAAGTATTAGGAACAATATTCAACTCATGAAAAGTTGAAGCAAGTTTGGATTTGCATGTATTTTGCATTAGTCAAACTTTCAAACACTGTAATGCCATAAAAGTCATAAAAGCCTCATTATTCACTAAAAATGTTCAAATGTAGCAATTCTTTTTCTTTCTTTTCTTTTTTTTTAGTTTTCAGCCTTTGTGCATTCATATCAAATATTATATGTTTGGTTTTGTATTGCCACTTTTTATTTAACTGGGCTTTTGGAAATTTCCTAAATCATTAAAATGTACTTACTGTAGCTCGTCAAGGTCACCACTGTGGAAACTCACACAATGTACTCGGAGTAAATCAGAGATATCTGATTTCATCATACTGTAGTACAAAAGGCTTTCAATATGAGCCTCAAGTTTTTTTATTCTTTGTGCAGATTTTAATTATTTGTTTGGACATCTTGCGGAGAGAAACGTTTCATGTACTTCAAATGCACAGAATGTTATAAATATAAAAAGTGAACATTAAATGTTTACAGTTGTATGTTGTATGATTTCTAAATGAATGTTGAAAGTATGATGGGTATGATGACCGGTTTCCAGAAAAAAAAAAGCTCTAACAAAGCACATGGGCATTGATGACACACACACACACACACACACACACACACCCTTCTTCCCTCTTTCTTTAATTTTTCCTTTGTTTCCCACCCTCCTTCCCTCTTTCTTTGCTCCCTCACTTCTTTCCTCACTTCCTTCCTCTTTTCCTCCTTCCTTCTTTCCTCACTTCCTTCATTCCTTCCTTCTTTCCTCACTTTCTTCCCTCCTTCCGTCCTTCTTTCCTCATTCCTTCCGTCCTTCTTTCCTCCCTTCCTTCTTTCTTTCCTTCCTCCCTACCTTAGTTACTTCCTTCCTTCCTTCCTCATTCCTTCCGTCCTTCTTTCCTTCCTGTCTTTAAATTCTTTGCTCCCTCACTTCTTTCCTCACTTCCTTCCTTCTCTCTTTACTTCCTTCCTCTTTTCCTCCTTCCTCCCTTCCTTCCTTCCTTCATTACTTCCTCCTTCCTTCCTTCCGTCCTCATTTCCTTCTTTCCCCACTTCCTTCCCCTTTTCCTCCTTCCTTCCTTCCTTCTTTCCTCACTTCCTTCCCTCCTTCCTCATTCCTTCCATCCTTCTTTCATCTCTTCCTTCTTTCTTTCCTCCCTTCCTTAGTTACTTCTTTCCTCCCTTCCTTCCTTCCTCATTCCTTCCGTCCTTCTAAGTCAGAAAAAAGTTGTGAGCAAACATCTTGAACTGATTATTTATAACAAAGCTGATTTGCTGGTTTATCCATGAAATTGTGCCACCACTTTAAATCCTAAGCTTTTACTCTCGTTGTTGTTCAGAGAAAAATAAATAAACTACAAATAAATCTATCTTTAATCATATCATAACATGGTTGTAACCTCAGTAATCTGGCATGTACAGACTCAGCCGTAACCATGGTGAGGATTGGTTCAGGATATTTGGTGGTGGGTGCTACACTTCGGCTGAATAACAAACTTGTCAAACATTTTGAATGAAAACAGATGATGTCACAAGTAACTGTTACACGGGAGCATTAAATCAGGGATGTCAAACATGCGGCCCGTGGGCCAGAACTGGTCCGCCGAGGGGTCCAATACGGCCCACTCTCCTACCTTCCTTCCTTCCTTCCTTCCTTCTTTTCATCTCTCCTTCCTTCCTTCTGTCCTTCCTTCCATATTTCCTTCCTCCCTTTCTTTCCATCCTGTCTTCTTTTCATTCCTTTTATCCTTCCTTCCATCCATTCCTTACTTCCTTTCTTCTGTCCTTCCTCCCTTTCTTCCTTCCTTCATTCTGTCCGTCCATCATACAGTATCTTTCTTCCCTCCCTCCTTCCTTCCTTCTATCTTTCTTTCCTGTCTCCTTTCCTTTCCATTCCTTCCTTCCTTTTTTTTCTTCCCTCCTTCCCTCCATCTTTTTAACGGTCCAGCCCACACGAGATCAAATTGGGCTGTATGTGGCCCTTGAATGAAAATGAGTTTGACACCTCTGCATTAAATGGATGAAGTGAGGTTTTTAATGGTCTTTTATCTCTAACATGTTGTATATCTTTGAAATTAAAGCAGCGGTGAATATGTTATAACCCTGCTGTCTGATGTTGTGTTGTATGTCTTGGAGGGGGGGGGGCAATATTACCCTCTGTTAATGAATCTGATCCTAAAATCATTAGTTGGAGGAGATTATCTGCCACTGCAGCTCGATTTGGTTGCGGGTGCGTTCAGACTGTCAAGACTGACTGTTTACTAGATAAGAAAGATTCAACTAGAGAAAAAAAAAATTCCTTTGTTCTTCCTCTCCTTCCATACTTCTTTCCTCACTTCCCTCCTCCCTCCCTACTCCTTTCCTTCCTTCCTCCCTACCTCCCTTCTTACTCCTTTCCTTCCTCCCTTCCTCACATCCTTACTCCCTTTCTCTCTCCCTCTTTACTCCTTTCCTCCCTTCCTTCCTCCCTCACCCCTTACTCCTTTCCTTCCTTCCTTCCTTCCTCCCTCCTTACTCCTTCCTTCTCTCCTTACTTCCTTCCTCCCTCCCTTCCTTCCTTCCTCCCTCCTTTCCTTCCTTCCTTCCCTCCTTCCTTCCCTCCTTCCTTCCTTCCTGTTAATGAATCTGATCATTTATTGGAGGAGATTATCTTCCACTGCAGCTCGATTTGGTTGCGGGTGCGTTCAGACTGTCAGACTGACTGTTTACGAGATAAGAAAGATTCAACCAGAGAAAGTCATTTTAAGTAAACTCCATATCTCTTCACTTAACATGCTATTTCACTAGGCAGCGAACAGGAAGTCGCCCTGAGAACTAACCTAACATTGTGATTTTTACGGCCTTGTAGCTGCAGCTGTAGGACAAAACTCTGCAGCAGAAAGAAAGGTTTTTTTTAAGTAATACAAGTTCCTGCTGTCATCAAAGCTGCTGTGTGGTGGCAGGTTTGTCGTGTTGAATTTTAAACTTAATTCTGACCTTTCTGTCGGCATATTCAGAGGACGATATTGAGCTATGATTGAATATATTGTCTATAAACAGTATAGCACTTTAAGGCAGATTGTTTCCAGCACTTGGTTTGAGATATGCACAGCACTGTTCGCTTTGATTGCATCCAGTGGGACACATAACCCCTGAACTGAATTATAACTCTGGATTACTCCCAAGTAAAACAAAACAAGAGGCTCCATCTAAACAGAAACAAACGTTCATCCCAGATGTGATAGACGATGGCGGCAATGCTCATTTAAAAAGAAACATCATCATCCAAATAAACAAACTGATACACATTATTTAGCATGAGCATGTGCCGTGTCTGGCTGCTTCCCATGACATGATATATGACTTATATAAGAACACTAAAGAAGTCATGTAGGCTGCAGGAAATGTTGGTTAATTTAAAAGAGACAGATATTTGTGCTTTATATTTCCACACACGTTTTCCTTAACATTTAAATAATTAACAACTGACCGTGTGCTAACCCTTTACCCTTTAACAGTGACTGTCCAATCATAGCTTAGCAAACGTCTAGAAACACACACACGCACACACACACAAAAAAAACCATTTCTAAGTCAGAAAAAAGTTCTTTTACCCTCCTGTCGTCCTCCCAGGTCAAATTGGCCCCATCTCTTTTGACTGTTCCTTCTTTCCTTCCTTCCTCTTTCTTTAATTTTTCCTTCATTCTTCCCCTCCTTCACCTCTTTCTTTGCTCCCTCACTCCTCTTTTCCTCCTTTTTCCTCACTTCCTTCCATCCTTCTTTCCTCTTTCTTTCCTCCCTTCTTTAGTTACTTCCTGCCTTCCTCATTTCCTTCCTTCCTTCCTTCCTTCCTCCCGTCCTTCTTTCCTTCCTGTCTTTAAATTTTTCCTTTGTTCTTCCCCTCATTCTCTCTTTCTTTGCTTCCGTTCCTTCTCTCCTTACTTCCTTCCTTCCTCCCTCCCTCCTCACTCCTTTCCTTCCTTCCTTCCTCCCTCACTTCCTTCCTTCCTCTCTCATATATTGAAACTGAAATGTTGGTGCAAGGTGATGACGAGCAGCTGTAACCTACACAATGCGTCCCTGCCATCTGAAGACAAGAAGTCAAAAGAAGAGTCATTCTCACAAAAAAAGATTTAAAAGATTTTTGGAAAACAATAAAAACAAAATATTCATGTACTATAAGATGGGAAATAAAACTAATTTAATAAAATAAATAGAAATAACGGCGGTACTGTAATTTCAGACTTAGTAAGCAAAAACTCATAATGTCTATCGTCCTGTGTGCCTCAGTCTCTTAAACCAAACAGAATATCTCTTTCCCCAACGGACACAGACTCACCACCGGTCTTCATTAATTTAAATAATGGGTTTAACCTCACTCTGGGTCTTAATCACTTTCAATATGATCAGGGTTAGGGTTGTTGATTTCTGTCCTGCATGCAAAGTTTGAATACACCCGAGCAGGTACAATCATCAGTTGAGTGAAATTATTATAATATCACTCAGTTTTCTTTTCAGTCTATATTCAGATTATCACAGTCTGTCGCCTTCTGTAGGATTGATTATATTTTTTCCAAGTATTAAATATTTGGTCTATAAGAACATCCCAAGAGAAATGGTTTTGGTTTTAAATGTATTTGAATGGTGAAAGCCTCGATATCCGAAGTTCAAACAGTCACCTCTCATCCTCCAGTCAATGAAATCATCCAACAGGTGATTCCACTTTTTAAAGTAAGGAAGTCACCTCACCAACTTTATATTTAAGATTGCATATATTGATATTTTTAAACTCCTTCTTTTGGTAAATTGACAGACGTTAAGCTAGCTTTTACATTTGATAAACAAGCAAATAAAAAACAACAAATCATTAAACCTGTTGTAAAGATTACCAGGTTCCAATCTCTCTTCTCCAGGCAATCATAACTAATAACTTCACGGTCCCCTCTGGCTCTCGCCTCCTTCATCGCTGCCAGCATTTCAGCAGGCTTCTCTGAAAAGTCTTCTTTTTCATTCACTGAAGTGTTCTTGAGGTTCATCTCTTCATCTTCTTTGTCATAATAAGGATGTTTGTCTTTGAAGAGTAAAAGATGAACCACAACTGGCCTCAGCTTCCTGTTTTACAAGATCCTTAGCTCGGTCTGATCATGTTTGAGTTCATCAATATCTTTTTGAGTATTTCGGAGTGATCATTAGCGCTAGAAACTCTCTTATTAGTTGATCTGAAGGCCTCTTGTCTTTTAAGGCTGCGTTCACACTGCAGGCAAATCTGATTCAAATCTGATTTGTAGGCCTGACTGTCCACACTGTTTTTAGCAAGTGTCCAAATCAGATTTGGCTCTGTTCAGACTGGGCCACATCAATGACCAATCTGACAGGTTGCTGTGGCAACGTCGTCGGAGCGGAGGCGTCATCTAGCGTGTATTGTGTGATGTCAGCAACAACAAACATTCGAGCTTCGCTTGAACGGAGCCAACTCCCCAAAGATTAAGAATATGGTTTGGTTCTCTGTCCATGGACTGATGTTTTCGACGTCCTTCGTTGCCTCCATTGTTATCACCTAGCAACAACAACTGGAATAAGCGCAGGTCTGGTGTGGCATAGAGTGACGTAGAGAGACGTCACAGACAGTCAAATCCAATCTGAGTGTTTGGAGCTGTTCAGACTCAGACACATCTGTCCAAATGAGATTTGAAACTTCCTCCCAAAGGTGGTTTCAATCTGTTTTGCAAAAATCGGATTTCATGTAATTTATGACTGTTCAGACTTCATAAGAGCCTCTGGTTCCAATCTAGATTGGCTAAAAATCGAATTTTGGCTTGCAGCCTTAGTAATTCTTCATGGACGTTTTTCTGTCATTCCAGTGTGGCCTTGAGCATATCCGAAGTTAAAAAAAAATAAAAATCAGGATCATCACCTTGAACCTTGTTTGTGTTGGTGTTGTTCCTGCAAGTTCTTCAGATCTTTCAGTATTCTTACTCCGAAGCAGAAATTACTCTGAAATATATTTAGGACTGAGGTCTTACCAGGATGTACTGACGGTAGGATATAGAAGATCTCCTTGGTCAATATAAAGTCCTCCCCACTAGCTTGGAGCTGATTAAAACACAGCAGATGGAGTACAGTAGGTCGAGGTAGTAGCAGGAATAGCAAATATCACACAACGCAAAAACCATCATCACCCACTCCTGACCGCAGACGGTTTGACAAGTCGGAATGCTTGACAGGCATAGAGAGACGAAATCAAACCCGAACTAGTGGATTCTGTTGCAGGAGTAGGAAAAGCTCATTAAAATTCCTACTGACATTTTTAACTCTGCTAATAACTAAAAGATAAAAAAATAAAATCAAGCCATGTAACAAAACCTTTCTCAACAGTATGATGTGATATTGCTGTTTATTCAATATGTGTGTGTGTTATTAAGTGGTCTCTAATGAACACTGTCTCCTTTAAGTTCTAGACGTTCAAGGGCTAAATGACAGAGGAGACTTATCCACGAGTGGGTCGAACGGTTGAGAGGTGAGTTCATATTTTCTCTGTATTAAACAGCAGGACAGAAAGGAGCATCTGGGAATAAAAAGTACAGTCTAGACCTGCTCTATGTGGAAAGTGCCTTGAGATAACTGTTGTGATCTGGAATTTAATTTCTGTAAAAGCATTTCGTAACTATGAAATTATTATTATAATTATTATTACATAATAGAAAATGTTGGGGATTTTTGTAGATATGGACAAAACCAAGTTACATTGACTGTGTGCACAATGAAAATTATGTTGTTGTTTTTTTTAGATTTAAACCTTTGTTATTTTTAACAAAATGTAGTGGAGCCGAGTGGTCTGAAAACATATAAAAATCAACTCCAGGAACACTTAATTTTGTTTTGAGAGACACTAAATGAAAGACATGAACAACAGATTGTATTGAGTTACAGAAACTAGTGGAACAAAGGCTAATCATGCATGATGTCATGACTTTGGCGCTCCATAGCAACAGTAACTAAGGGTGGTGGAGTTTTAGAGAACGGCCAGTTAGCTTAATCTTGATGCCGTAATGACTCGCAACTAACCTTTCATCTCAATCCTCCTTCCACTTTGATATAACACAGACTCTCGTAGAAGGTGAGACATTAGCTTTGAGACGTGTTTATCTTTAACATTAACATGGCCGAGCTCGCTTCTCGCTTTCTCTCCAGGCTACACACATCTTCCAAACACGACGACCACTGAATCCAAAAACGGACAATTGCCGACAGTCATTTTCAAAGTGTTAATTCCTCATAAATTTCTTTGTATGACTGGAGGCATCAGTTAGTTCATGAATAAGTAAACACATTTGTAGATTAGACGGCTGCTACCTGCTTCAGGTATAGGAAAAAGAAAGAGTTATATAGGACTCGTGATTCGAATCTGAAAGCGTCCATTCATTTGTTTGTAGCCACATTACAGAAATGGGATTGGGGTTTGTTTATCTATTTTTCATTTTCACATGTTTGAAATAAAAAATGACTGCCTATAATTGACTAACACAGGAAGCAACATTTTCTATATATATGGGGATGTGGGACGTGGGATGACAATACCATTATAGTTTAATGCCATAAACAATTTTGTGAAGCTTGCAATGTTGTTTTTTTGTTGATAGTGAGTGAGAGCAAAGTTGATTTAGTTATATAATAATGTTTGAGGCTGTTTGTGATGGGATGCATTATATTGCAGAGGTGCTGCTGTTATTATGTCTCCAGCCTTGTTATCTGAATTCACAGACCTAACCGTCTTTCTCACAGATTGTTTCTAGAAAAGCTATGAAACTTTTTATTTTTATTTTTTTATATTAAACATATTTAGATGTGAAATGAACAGTTTTCAAATAGGCTCAGTATTTCTTTCTGATAAACATTTAGCTTTTTTTGGGCTTTTTGTCAGCTGCCTTCAAGCATACAGTGTTAGAAAAAGGTGCCAGGCCACTTATGAGATAAAACCTTTGATTTCCTCTGTAGTCGAGTGAAGACGCGCCGCTGCACAGCTGTTGTTATGGCACCTCGAAGATATCCGACCGAGGTGACGATGCTTCATTACACAAGAGACAAACATACCACAAAACGGCAGATACAACACCTACTGACCTTCAAAAATCCCTTTTCAGATTCTCTTGTACATACTTTTATCTCCTAGAAATTGTGTTGCAAGGAAATATTAGTTAACAATTAACCTTCCTGTTGTCCTCGAGTCAAGGGAAAGGAGGAAGGAAAGCAGGGAGGAAAGAAGGGAGGAAAGAAGAGAGGAAGGAAGGTAGGAGGAAGGAAGAAAATAAAGACAGAGGAAAGAAGGAGGAAGGGAGGAAGGTAGGGATGTTTTAAGGCAGGGGGGTTAAACATGAGGCCAGTGGGCCAGAACCCGGCCCGCCGAGGAGTCCTCCCTTCCATCCTTCCATCTTCCTTGTTTTCTCTCTTTCTTTCTTTCCTTCCTTTCTTTCCGTCTTTCTTTCCTTTCTCCCTTCCTTTCTTTCTTTCCTTCCTTCCTTTCTTTCCGTCTTTCTTTCCTTTCTCCCTTCCTTCCTTCCTTCCTTTTCTTTTCATCTTTCTTTCCTTCCTTCCACCTGTCCTTCCTTTCTCTTCTTCCTTCCTTCCTTCCTTCCTTCCTTACAGTATGTTTCTCTTGAATGAAGATGAGTTTGATCTCCTGTTTGAAGGTGTGAAGCTGTGGTTAATGTCTAGTTTACTTGGTTAGAACTATGTAAAGATCATGGTTTGGGTTAAATGATCACTGGAGACAAGTTTTCTAATTCCTTTAAAGATATGCAACCTTTGTTGTCATGGCAACAGTGAACACCACGATTAACTGACATGAGCAAGATTAAGTCGATTAGAGTTTCTAAATGTCGGTTTGATTATTTTTCGATTAATTGCCCAGCCTTATGATCAAGACACTTTTTAAGGTTGTTTAATGAGTAGATTGTTCTCTTAATTACTTAAAAAATATATCTATATAATTATGCATTCAAGTTTAGTTTAGTTTATGACATTTAATTGTCAGGGACCAAGTAAGAAAGAAAATCTCCCATCAGTTTGAGCTACTAGCTAGTTCCTATCTGCACTCCCTGGGCAGGTTGAAGCATATGAACTTGAAAGATAATCTAAGAATTTGGAGCATATTAGAAAGTTGCAGATCTGCAATGGCAAACAAAACATTGCATCATATACAATGTTTATTGTGCTCACTCTTGATGTGGGTTGCAGCGTACATACTGGAAATGAAATGTTTGGAGCTTCAGTAGCTTTTACAGCAGAAATTAGTCAGTGACACAACACCAATGTCCTGATATATATCCTATTTTAATCTTTGATCAAGTTTCAAACACATTTCACTCGTATTTTTACTATTTTCCTCACTTTTATTGAGTAGTTTAGTGTAATTCTGAAGAGCTCTCGTCACTGTATTTTTTTTTTTTTATGGAGGGAACATATTTCAGAGTTGTCATAGTTCTTGCTGATGGTAATTTTTGGCATGTTTTTGGCACTTGCTACCTTAAAAGCATACTATGAATGCTCAACGACACCAGAGCAAGAGAAAAAAAAGAGACAGAGAGAGAGAGAGAAGCAGCGGTTGAGCGAGCTAGAGAATGAATGAAGGTGAACGAGCGGTGGTGGCGAGAACAAAGTATTAGAATCAGATAAATAAAACATTATTTTCTGATTGTTTCACAGTGGTAATGTTTCTAAAAGGCACAAACAAACACGCCCACACTTCATCACACATCCGCACAACCCCGCGGGTAGCGCCGGATTTCGTGAGAATGCAGCTGAAGCGCAGGCCTCATCCTGTCTTTCGCTGTGGCCCTTCTGCTCTGAGTGTGCGTGGTTGTGCAGCTCAGCCCCGCCTTCGGTCAAACAGATGGAGCAACGGAGGGGAGACGGAGAAGCTGGGGAAACACTGACGCACATTAAAAAACGCTGCATTTTTGTATGACCTCACACCCTGCGTGCTGTTATTGGCTGGGGGCTACACACCCCCTCTGACTGAAGGTTGACACTAAGAAACATCAGCAAAATAATACAAAATTGAGACAATAGAGTCTATACATTGTTATTTAGGTAAATCCTGCATAGTATACCTTTAAAATGTGGCATTTTCTATCAAAATCTGAATTCAATGGTGTCTCAGTTCCCAGATAACTCCAATCAGCTCTGCTAAACTTGGTCTTTAATGCTGGTGCATAATGCATGAGTGAGATCAAAGCATCGGTCATTAAATAATAACATGTTTTGCTTCACAGAAATCCAGAAAAGATATGCATGAAGGCACGTATCTTACTTCAGTTAAAACACAGTTCCAAACAATTTCACGAGGATCAAACATGGCTGCTGTGAAATTTGTACTTTCACGCTGTGCACCTAAGCTGAATAAGTGAGTACTGTATGCAAATGAGCTTGGAGCAGAATTGCTGATTTGTTGGGCTTAAGGATTGCAAAACCACGTTTGCATGCAGTGCGATTCGTCAGAGCACCTCTGTGTCTGCAACACGCCTCATTCTGATTTCTGAATAGTAAATGAAAAGCTCATTTGGCGAGGCTCAGAGGCTGGGGGTTGGGGTCAGGGGGGCTGCACAGGGTAACTCAAAGTCGCTCTATATATGATGAGATTTCAGTTGGTTCATTACTCACATTGCTACCTTTGTAATTCAGGCAGCTGTCAGTATCCAGAGGGACACAGTGCAGGGGAGAGGAAGCTAGATATTTTTGGCAAAGCATTTGTCAGGAAGAGAAAAGGCAAGAATAGAAAAAAGCTCAATCACAATATATCTGTCAATTCCAGGTGGACTTTACAGAGCTGCAGATATCTGTGTCTGTCCGAGTGAAGTCTGTATAATAACAATAATAATAATAGTGTAATTTACTTGGTCAATGAGCACAGCATTGTTGCATATATTGTATTTATCCTCTGGTGTGCTTTATATATTTCAGCTTTGTCAGGCTTCACAAAAGCATGCAAATACATTTCTGACACCAAACAGGCTGTATTTGTCTGTGTTAGATCAAATGTTTGACATGAAAAGCAACACAAACAGAAATACCCCCCACCCTTTCCCCTCCCCCTTCATAAAAAAACAAAAAACACACAAACGTTTAACATCTATTGATCAAAAAAATTCAATCTTTTGAATAGATCTAAATTCTAGGCTGTGTACTGTGCTGGCATCTAAAATAGTGTGGGAATAGAGCAGCCACTGAAGGCCTTCCCCATAGAATAAATCAATATTCTATGCTGTATTATTACATTTTACACCTGAGAAATAAGCTGATCGTATATATATATACACACACACTGCACTGTTTCATATAGGTTACTTTGAAATGATATTTATAAATCTTTTATTTGATAACATATTGAGAGAGCAGTTTCATATTAGGCCAGTAAACATATATGTGGAAGGATTTTTTTCTTTGGAAAACCAGTCCAGTCATCTTCCACTCAACTCCATCCTTGATGTCTTTGGTGATATTAACCATAAATGACATAACCAGCTCTCAGGATATTGTACTTTTTCCTTTGAATGCATTTGTGAGTGAGACGAGCTGCATTATGTAAGGAGAGGAGCTCCAAGTTGATGGTAATGCGGACGGCATGATGAAGATGAATTGCCATTGTCTCGTCAACTGTCTCCCGTGAAACTCAGACGCAAGGAAGAGGGGGGGGGGGGGGGGGGGGGGGGTTGGATGGTGGGGTGTTAGGGTGGGTGGGGGTTAGGGGCGGACTACTTACTGGCATGGCAGCTCAAGAATGACTCGAATCAAAAGTGCATTAGTGACTTTGATGGACAATAAGCATGTAAGTTGTGAAGGGGGATGAATATATAAAGCATCTCCGAGCCAGAATAGACAGACTAATATATCGGCCATCTGAGGAGGATAAATGAGCAAATAGCAATAGCGTCAACCAATCAGACAATGACCTTTAGGAGTTTCCTGAAGAGGCTAAACAACTGAGTAGAAGTAGAAGTGTGATGCTGGTCTATAATCAGCTCATCATAACTTTATAAAGCCACACACCCAGGTGGAGGTTTAACCACTGAGTCCTGCTGATGCACTAGACATCAGTGATAAATACCACCGCTGACTAGCACAAATGAGATGTACTTAACCTTTAAACAGATAAAACTGCAATTTGAAAGAGCGTTTATTCCCAAATGTAAAGCTCCAATAGAGCAGTGCGAAATGAAACCTCTCATTTCCTGGCCCTGTAAGTGTGATTCAATATAGTGTCACAGGCCTAATTGCAGTGTGTTGACTTGTGTCTGCAGCGAGTCCTTGACATGATGAGCTTAGATTGTAGAGACAAATTCAGCATGTTGGATAACACTTAAACCATTTTATCAACTTCAACTGATTGCAGCGATCAAGACCAAACTGTAATTTCGTCACATGATTCTTTTTTTTTTTTGTACTTTAATAAGTTTAGTATCACTGTGTAGCTCATAATTATAGTTTGACTGCAATGGCTTTAAGAGTTCAGTCAAACACTTTTGAACATTGAAGCATTTTTGCATTTGTTAAATCTTAACACTGCAGAAGGTCACTTTTTAAATTTTTATGTCCTCAAGATCAAGACACACTTATTTAATGTGCTCAAAATACACAGATGGCTCATTATGATATTGTAAACTTTGTTGTTATGCCACAATTACAAACCACAATAAAATGATATGATAAATACTGCAGCTACAGTACATGCACATCTTCTCTAGCTTAGATTCTCCAAAGTTTACTTGTATGAACTAGTACAGTAATTTCCTAAACATCTGTTGTAGGGAAAGATAATGCAACTGGGATTACATTTTTTTGTAAATATAATGAGTACATGTACATAGTGAATATATCTGCCCCGTTGTAAAAAGTTCAGTTACAAAACATTTCATTTTTTCTCCTAAGAATGTGTCTGCAGCTACTAAAATTGTTTTTTTAGCATTCATTATCTTTTACTGACTCTTTATGCAGCCTCTCAGTTCAGCCTCTGTCTGAAACAGGCGGGGAGTTCTGGTTCTCTGAAATGAAGCCAACGCGGAAGTAACTTAGAACTGCATTCTATCAAAAGGCAACCAGGGGGCGACCGTTTTGTCATCTCTTTTGGCCTCCCTGATTTGACGATAAAGCAGGGTATGCATTAGGGCGTGGCTACGTCGTGATTGACAGGTTGATTGACCAATGTCCTCGAGATCCAGCCCTCGCAACCATAGCAACCTCCCCGCTCCGCCTCATGACCATATAAGTAGAATCCGTGTTTTTATTTTTCCCAGCATGCACCTGAAATTTTCAAGATGGCGCTGCCTAGTTTCGAAACTATTGGCTTCCGAGCAGCAGTCCACAAACCAATGGGTGACGTCACGGATGTTACGTCCATTTCTTTTATACAGTCTATGGTCTGAAACAGGCCGTTTTAGCTCCTGTCTCTTTAAGGCCCGCCTCCTAATGATCCCACTCTTTTCTGATTGGCCAGCTTTAAAGAAGCATCCTCTGGCTCTGAAGGCTATGCAAACAAGCAATAGTAGTAGGATTTAACTTCTTGTTCTTGTTCTTTACTCAAAATACCAACTATTCAAATACATTTGTACATGTTCAAGCCTGAATCTGGTACAAAATGTTAAAGTGGAACAAACCTTTCCAACGAAGACTAATAAATCAATCGTCATTTATGGATGTGCTGTGCTGCTCACCATATGTTCACCTCAAGTTTTGGAACTATGACTAAGTTTAACATTCAACATCATAACAGTACATAAATAAACAAAACTCCCAAGATGTCCCCTTTAAGTTTAGGGAGACATCATGGTCTTAATTTTAATACTTAAAAAGTCATCAGTGACTTGAAGCAGGGCGTAATTGTTTTGTTAGCATTTAATTAAACCCGCAGTCTTTCTTTAACCTTTAACTAAGTGCTTTTGTTTCTTTAAATATAAACTCTGCAAAGCCCGGCCTCTGGGGGTTAGAGTCTTATGCTTTGTACAACCGTCATCCGTCCTGACCACCACCTTACAATAATTAAGTGCTTCCTTCACCGAAAGAAATATTGTCAATCAACATCATCCAGGCAGCAATTAAGTTTCCTCCAAAGCATAAGTGGCAAAACACAACTAGCTCTAAACACGTGTGATTTTGAGGAGAAAGAGTTGTTTGTCCTCAAAGTGAAGGAAACATAATTTAGATGGATCTAAGAACTACTCTTGTGATGATGGTTTTCCTTGTTTAGGATCGGTATATTTACTCTCTGTGGTCATAATTCAGTTATCAGTATTAATCTAATTCAGGCATGTCAAAACAGGGCCAAAATGTGGCTGCAGGTTTTCTTTCCAACCAGGCAAGACTAATTTAACCCTCCTGTCGTCCTCCCGGGTCAAATTGACCCCATCTCTTTTGACTGTCCCTTCTTTCCTCTTTCTTTAATATTTCCTTCCTTCCTTCCTTCCTTCCTTCCTTCCTCCCTCCTTTCCATCTATCCATCCATCCATCCATCCTTCCTTCCTTCCTTCCTCCCTCCCTCCTTACTCCTTTCTTTCCTTCCTTCCTTCCTTCCTTCTTTCCTCCCTCCCTCCTTTCCTTCTTTCCTTCTTTCCTCCCTTCCTTGACCTGTGGACAACAGGAGGGTTAATCATCATCTCAGTTTTCAGACAGTTGATTGGTCTAATCGTGTGCTCTTGATTGATTGGAACAAAAACCTGCAGCCACATGGCCATTTATAGAATAGTTTGGACATGCCAATCATGTTTTCAGTAATATGGTCTAACAGCAAATCACCTAGACTTCTGATTGTGACTGATTATCTAAGCCAAATATTTCCATTTCAGTGACATTGGTATAATCTAACATGCGTAGCAAATATCCTTTACAGGATAAGCACACGTATTTGACTTGATGAAGAGGAGATCTCTCAAAGCTAAAAGCTCTTCAAGTCTACCATTGGTGTATTTCACTTTAATTGCGGCGTTACACATACGAAAATCAGTTTTTCTCGAATATTAAACAGCGCTACCGTACATCTGAAAACCTTCACTTGAACATGCAAAAGATGTTTCAATCTAAGTGAAAGTATTCTTTGGATTTTGAATAACAGATTACTAATTCTCTTGTGCTTGGCAATTACCCACACTAGTGTTTGAAAGCTCAAAGTGCCTCTTAATCACTCCAACAAAAAAAAAGAAAAGAAAAATCAATGAAAAAAGTACAAATGCAGTCTTACGTGGATTGCTGTAACAATTCTCCAATCCACCAATTAATACCTTTTCCCCAAGAAGAATTCAATCAAGTAAAAGAACTTTGAAGCTCTACAGCTCAACTCATTTGATCTGTTTAAGAGTTTACCACAAGAACAACACTTTTGTTTTTCAAGCCGTCTGACTTTGACTCATCATGAGCGTTCATATCTTGCTTTGAATAGAGCATAATAGAAACCCCCCTTTTATTTTGTAAACAGCTTTAGTTTTTGATTTTTTACTTATTTGTCAGTCTCTGGGGAAATCTCGATGTCTCATTAAGAGTTTTCAGTCTACAACAAGCAGAGCTACTGTAGTGTGCCATCAAAACAACTCCTTCTTAATGCTTTATTTGATCAGTCCAGTGTTGATGCTCATATTTCTGGTGGCACACAGATGCTCAGCACAGGAAATAGGCAAGATATTTTCTAAACGGTACAGATGTTACACTGAGGCCATTAAACGCCTAAACTTAAATTACTTACATTAAAGTTTAACTGAAATTTGAAGCATCCTCACTTTTTCTGAAAGGAAATAAGGACTATAATGATATTGCAGCTGCTTTGAATACTCCGACATTTTTTTTGGACACATTTGTGGAAGCAGAGTCGAAGCTTCAAAACTTCCCATCACAGTGGTTGACTTACATCTTGTCGACTTCTGTGGTGCTCTACTGTCTGGAGCACATCATAGCACTGTATAAACATTGATATAAGGCTTTTTTCAAAACTGCCACACAGAGTTGATCATGTAAATTTTACGATTTAAGCTGCCTCTTTACAACATGTAACGTTTGTCAACACAAAAATGTGAAACAGTCGCCTGCGAATATTTTGCATCAAAACGATTCACACCGGCAGCGATGAAAATTTGCAACAGAGACACTTTCGACAGCTCGTTCACCTGTCTGTCAGTCAGCCTGGTGAAGACAGTTAGTCTGCAGCTGACAGACACTCAGTTTGTAGACAGAGACGCTGAACACTCTCCTCTTCTTTGATTGAGTGAGTAGGAGAATAAGATCATCATCATCATTGAATGAAGTCAACATCATTTCGGACCTCCATTCAGCGTCACTGTCCTCAGAAGCAACTGTCTGTCAGCAGCCGCTTTTCGAGGGGTGAGAGGACAAACTGCCTCCACCAGGCTGAAATGTACTGAACCAAAATAGAGTGCATGTCGGCTCCATGGGAAGAAATCGACAGTGTTTGCATTTATAAATTAATGACAATGAATCATATGATAATGATGAATCAATATAGTAATTCATTGATTTTAGTTCTGCTCTGACTGTAGCGAGAGAGCTTACATGTCTACGGTAAAACAGGTCAACTCATAGACAGACTGAGCTGATAAATAGATGTAAATACAGTGAGTCACACATAGAGCGGGATATTCAACACCCCTTGTGTAGCTTCGCGATAAACAGCTGTCTTTGCGGGATTACGTCACTTTTTCACCGCGTAATGATCGTATTCTGTATTAAAGTACTCATGACAAACCCTAACCCACAGCTTAAAAAAAAAACAGAAAAACAACAACCAAAAAACCTTCCCTGCAGTGTTTAGTTAGCTTGGCTGGCTAACCAGGCTCGGTTTCAGCCAGATATACTTGAGGGGGCCAGCAGAAACAAAAGCAAATGTTTTGTGGGTGTGTTTTGTTGTGCTCTCTGGCACTTTACCTCTTAATCAGCCTCTTTCTCTCTCATTCTCGTTTGCAACTTGTCTTGCAGTGTTGAGCCGCAGGTTGTCTGAGTCAAGATCCAATTCAAGCTCCTGCCATTGTGCCCTGTTAGGACAAAAGAAAAATAATGGTGGAGAGTCTATTTTACTGTAAAAGGGAGTGATTGATTGATACCATAAACTCTTTGGTAAAGTGTTTACAGGGGCAATAAATCAAGTGAGAAGTAGGATCATTTTCTCATAGACTTCCATACAAAAGGACTTCTTTCTGCAACCAGTGGAGTCGCCCCCTGCTGGCCATTAGAAAGAATGCAGCTTTAAGGCACTTCTGCATCGACTCTAACAACAGATGGGACTAAACAACGTCTAACAATTACCCCATTAAAACTGAAGTGGTGTTTAGTGCCAGCCTACACAGATATAGCCCCAACAGCCTTGAGAAGTAACTATTTCAGTAAATATTTCATAATTTCCTGACATTTTACCTGCAAAACTGCACAACTATCAGTCAGTCAACCACCCAAAACCCGACCTGACCCACAAACAGACAACTGCACAGAACATATGTTATTAATATGTTAGTTAATTAGTAATTTACAGGTAAAACTTCAGAGATAAAACAATTTAATGTCTTACCTGTTCGTCAGGTACCACAGTGGAGAAACAGCTGAATAAATGTCAGGAACAAAGTTATTGAAGGCCACAAGTCGAATATCAGTTAAAAAAGAGAAAAGTCTGGTGAGTTTCATTCACCACAAGCATAAGAAGACGCGGATAATTCATATTTTGGTTAAAGTTATCAGCAAAGTTTGAAACTTTGAGTCACTTCTTCTGCAGTCGATTTTTACTTCCGGTGGCCAGAGGTGGATTTCATGCTGCCTTCAAGTGCTCCTCGTAAAATCCAGTTGACTCGATTTCTGTATTTTTCATGGTACCGAAAATTATACAGTCTACCCCGCTATACCGTAATATCGTGATACTGCCCCAGTGAAATAATCCAGTAGTGACTTCAACATAATGGATTTATTAAGAAAACTGAATATATGCCGCCACCAGGGGCTGAACTAGGGGAAGGCTTTTAGGGACTTTTTTTCTGTAGAGTGACTTCAACCAGCTTCTCACTAAATCCAAGTGAGTTTATAACAATTGTGATTAAGAATGAAACTTCTGAAGACATTGCAGTGGAGGCGGTGTTACAGAGTGAAATGCAATTAAAAATGTAATAATCAATATCAAATATAATATAAAAGTAATGTTTTGTGTTCCTTTTGATCTTATTCCTTATTGTTATTTATTTATTTATTTATTTATCTCTATGTGTGTTTTTGGAAAAATAAATCACTACTACTACTACTAATGTTTGTAGTAGTCATACAATGCAGCAAAAATTAAATTCTGCGCATGTAAAAGATTGGCCCTGGCTCTCAGCACTCTGGGCTTAACCCAGGATCTTGTCAATTCCTAAATCCGGCCCTGGCTGCCATCCAGACCTGTTGCCAGTTAGTCCCAGTGGCCACAATCAGAAAAATCCACCTGCTGCCCTCAAAAGCATTTTTTCCACAGACCGTAATTGTGACATAGACATCTGTACAGGTGTAGATAGGACTCCTCTTACTAAAATAAGGTCTATTGTATTTAAATTTTAAACCATTGTAATGTGGAAATCTATGGGCAGTGCAGTTTTGTTTGTTTGTTTCTGGATGTAAGGTAGAATCCATCCATGGAGAACACTAATGGTGCTTCCACTACAGAATAATAATTAACCCTTGTGTCGTCCTCCCGGGTCAAATTGACCCCGTCTTATTCTTCTTTCCTCCCTTCCTTCCTTCCGTCTGTACTTCCTCCATCCCCCTTTCTTCCCTCCTTCCTCCCTCCTTTCCTTCCTTCTTTCCTTCCTTCTTCCTTTCTCCCTCCTTTCCTTCCTTATTCCTTCCTCCCTTCCTTATTACCTCCCTCCCTCCTTCTCTCTTTCTTTCCTCTGTCCTTCTTTCCAGCCTTTCTTCCTTCCTTCTTTCCTTTCCTCCCTTCCTTCCTTCCTCCCTCCTTCCTTCCTTCCTTCCTCCTTTCTTTCCTTCCTTCTTCCTTCCTCCCTTTCTCCCTCCTTTCCTTCCTTCTTTCCTTTCCTTTCCTCCCTTCCTCCCTCCTTTCCTTCCTTCTTCATTCCTTCCTCCCTCCCTTCCTTCCTTCCTTGACTCAAGGACAGCAGCAGGGTTAAAACATATCCCCATATTCCCTCTTTATGATAATTGCAATTTTGAGTATACAAGTCAAAGCTTACTGTGAAGACTTAAAAACTTTAAAGTGACACCTTTTATCCGATTCATAGGAAGATAAGAATAAACATTGGATTTTGTTCAGTAATTTAACCACTTAACACACGCCCCTGTTTTTTATGCTGTTAGCCTAAACGACATGCCCAAGTTGTGAGCAGCACAGATCCCACATAGTTTGAGACTCAGAGATGTGTCTGGTATCATTGGAAAGGAAACACTCTCAGGATTCTTGTAAAAGTGTCTGTGTGATTCTGTGACTTACTGACAAAGAGTGGCAGAGGTTACAATGATGAGGTTGTTTACTCGCCTATAGGTTTGCCTTTACAATGACATGTGTACAGACATTCAGGGACCTCTCAGCAGGATATAGACACAATGAGGCCACAGCCACAGGTCTTGGCTTCATGCAGTCCAAATTTGGAGTCAAAAGACCAAAAGATGAATTTTTCAGAGTTATTTTTCAACAGGTATGTCCATGCGTTTTCCTCAGGTCCTTTTTGGAGACTCCAAATGGACACTTGGTTACCAAAGCTGTATAACCGCAATCAAACACCTATAACTTCACAACCCCTTTGCCTACAATCAAAATCTTGGTCTCTAATGAAAGCTGACGCCATATTATTATTATTATTAATATTATTATTATTATTACATATAACCATATTTTTTTTGTTTGGCCATATCTATCTATCTATCTATCTATCTATCTATCTGTTTATTTTGGTATAAGTCGAATATTTCCATAGGCTAAAACAGCAGTCAATCAAAGCCATGTCCTCATTGGCTTTGGAGACATGTACTGCCTATTCCTAAACACCGATTGGCTTGTGTGTGGTGTCGTCAGAAGCAGGAGAGGCTCACGGTCGTAAACATCTAGTCACGTGTACTCTGAGATGGACGTGCAGGTCAGGAAATGACGTAAACGGACCGTATATGGTTTGTTATTTGTGTTATTACATTACGTGTTGGACTAAATACATGGACATATTGAGGAAAGTATTCCGGTTTTATGGAAACGGATTTCATATTTCACAAGAATGGATACTTGGCGAGCTGTACAGAAAGTCCTGAGTCATAAGATGATCGTTGTGGATAAAGGGAAGACTTTGAAGGTATGTAGCATTATAGCTTTTCTTACTTAGCTCAGGGGCTAGCCGAGCTAATCGCTAATACTATTACGGCTGTGAGCAACCATATAAGTCGTGAGTGGTCTTGAATGAATCAGGACAATCTAAGCTTTCCAACAATGTACTCAATGGCATGAGTATATATGTTTAAGGGTTGGTGTTTAAAACATCCAGAAGAACGTGTGGCTACCTCCTAACATCCGTCCCGTTCCGTAGACGGAACAGCATGCGTTAAGTGGTTAAAAAAGCCTTGTTCTTCCTCTCCGTCCTGATCTTGCTTCAGGATCAATCCTCACAAATACAGTTGCTGTTAAATGTCTCATAAACTCCCTCATGAATAAGAAAAGGTTTTAATTTAGCTCTACATCGTGACATGCCATTTGCAAGAAATATGATTTTAAAGATTTGTGCTTCAGAATTAAATGGGATAATGTGTAAATTTTAAAAAATGTTTTTTGTTTTGTTTTAAATGAACATGATTATAACAATAAGGCTTGATTGATGTAAAATGACCACCAGTGAAGTTGAATGAATTGGAGTTCATGGCATTCAATCTCCTTTTATGCTGGGAGCAATCAATATTGACGGTAAGTAAAGAAAGTTCACCACAGGCTGCCATTTTTCAATCTGTGTTAATTCACTCTGCCTCTCAAGGTTTTTATTGCTTCCTGTGGCGTACACCTTTTTTTCTTTTTTTTTATGGTAACATTTAGCCCATTTACAACTTCTCCTGAGAACTTATGTTTCATTTTTTATCTCGCCTTCGGTACAAGTTGTTGTGTTTGACAAAATGTTGATGAAAATGAGAATAATTATCTGGACCCATACACCCTCTTTTATCTTAGCTTTTCTGAAAACGCTTATCGAGATGTTCAGCGGGCATGTCACAACAATTAAATCTCAGGACTGGGAGGGTTTTTTTTTTTTTTTCCTCAAGCCAGTGGCATTCCCACATGAGTACTTCGATCCATTCATGACAGCGTTTCAATCTAAAATGCCCTTGGGATGACTATCTAAGACCTTGACTGGGTGACTTTTAAAATAGGTTAATACCCATGTGTAATTTGGTAAATAAGTTTGCTGTGTCTTTCCCTTCGCCTGCCTCGAGTAAGATCAACCTTGCTGCTGCTGGATTTCTATGTAATGAATTAAATGTGAGGAAACATAATCAAGAAATGAGCTAAAAGGGGCACAGTAGAGGGAGAATAGGGTTGGTAGTCACACATTTTACTTTGAATTCCTCATAAATTGCATACTGAATAGATTTTCTTTTTAATTTGTAATGAAAGCCTAAAGTGTCAGGTAGGAATGGAGAGGTCTTACTCTCCTTCAGCTGATTCTGTTCAAAAGATGTGGGCCGTCAAATATATCTTATGTACTTGTAACAACCGTCTCCAATCGTTGGGTTGGTAGTCACGCACTATGGGTTTGGTTGTCCTTGTGTTATTTATTTTTTTCAACTATCTTTTTATTGAGAACAAGATACAAAGAGACATGAATATAAAAAGACAATATTTTGATTTTTCTCAGAACACATATACAGACCCCCCCCACCCAGCTCACCCCCCCCTACAACATCCAGTGAATCCCATTTTAAGGAAATTAAATAAGTAAATAAATAAATAAAGGTTATGATCTTGATAGGTAAAGGTATCATTCAACATGTATGAAGACATTAGCAAAGAGAAAAACAGAAAAAGAAAAAAACAAAAAACAAAAAAGTGGAATTAGGTAGTTTGACAGTCAAGTTTGAGAATACATGAGGAGGCCGTGCTGAAAGACATTACTGTTACTGTTACGGTTCCAGGTGGAGTAAAAGAGGTTTTCCTTCCTCCCTCCCTCCTTCCTTCCTCCTTTCCTCCCTCCCTCCTTACTCCTTTCTTTCCTTCCTTCCTTCTCTCCTAAATTCCTTCCTCTTTTCATCCTTACTCCTTTCCTTCCTTCCTCTTTTCCTCCTTTCCACCTTTCCTCCCTCCCTCCCTCCATCCTTACTCCTTTCCTTCCTTCCTCCTGTCCTTCTCTCTGTCCTTCCTTGACCTGAGGACAACAGGAGGGTTAACATAAAAAACACTAAACGTCCTCTCACCTCAATGTCGAGCAATTTACTCCTGAAATGACCTTGGAAGTAACATCTCACCTAAATTCAGAAACTTTCAGTGCCACAACTTTGTAACAGCGCCCTCTAGAGACAGAGATCTAATGAATGTGACAACCAACCCTGTTCTCCCCTATGAATCTTTAGACTGCAGGGTGACAGAAAACATGACATCCACTCTCCTCTATCTTTATACCACATCAATAGCAGCAGGTTAGCTTATCAAGTTGGGAGTGCTATCAAATGGAGGATCTGGGTTCAGTACCGCATTATCAGCAGTAAATGTGTCCTTCAGCAACACACTGCATCCTAAAATCTAGTACTTCCCCTGCAGAGTGGGCAAAGAGAGAGAGGAGAGTGGGGGGAACTCCCAGCTGGGACCAATAACACATTGCCAGTTCATTATTATTATAATCTGCAACTCAGGTGGGATTTGAGTCTTATAATACAAAACATAATGTCAGTAGCACTTGGATTATTTCATTGTGAAGGCCAGTGGCTCGGCTTTTCACTGACAGAGCTGCAGTATTACAGTATGTTGTGACACGAGTGCTGAATAGATAAGAAAAGAAGCTTATTTACGTCCTAATACTGTATGCGCATTCTGTGCAGCTAATATTCAGTTATCATGTTAATCACGCTCTTTGTTGGCCCGAGATAGCTCAAATTGCACAATAAAAGAAGAGCATTAGAATATAGTGTGATATAGCAATATAAACAGAGGTGGCAGAATTGACAGAAGAGACTACAAGGTCTGGCTTTTCTGTCGAGAGCGGGGAGCAGCAGTGTGCATGCAGGTGTGGTGTGACACTGAACGCTGTTATTTACCGTACTGCTGAGAGTTCATTTCCCCGTGACTCTCCAAAGAGATATTTATGAGGCTAGATAAAAGTGTGTGTCGGTTTCACTCTGCGCCACAATGACTCTTCATGTATTGCCATTGTTGTTTCATAACGGAAACACTGATCAAGATCAATTCAAACAGCTGAGATGTCATCAGGAGCTTTGTCTCAGTTATTATACCCGACTGAATGTGTTTGTGAAGGTGTGCTTCCTGAATTTCTGTTCTCAGAGTTTGGGGTTTTTTTTTCTACAGCAGTTCTTTAGTGACAGGATGAACCTTTGAGATTATATTTAAGATATGTTTGTATTATGTTTTTCTAATTAAATCACTATAGGCTTTATTATTTATCCAACTTTAATACTGAGGATGTTTTTTCTATACAAGCAATAAAGCCTGATTTTATTATCTAATCTTCAATAATAATAATAATAAAAAATGAACAGCATAGTTTCCTGACATATTTCAGCAAAGTTTTGCCGGTTTATAAACTGTCACCCCAGACATGCAGAAAATCAGAGCAAATTTAAGATTCAAGCACATCCAGGAGACTGCGGTTTGTGTGTTTGACCCTAAGGAGGGAGTGTGACTGATGATGCTTCTCAGACAGAGGTTATTTCGGTCTCTTCAGCTTTTTTCCATAGTCATGAATTTGATGATGGGATGAGAATAACAGCACAGGGACCCTGCTGTGTGTGGGTGACAAAAAGCTGCAATAGAGGGAAACTTCCCGGCAACTTGGCAGGAATCACAAACAATGTCCAGCAACAATTAAGTCTCCTGAGAAGGGAGCAGGAGGACGTGCTTATTCGGAGGGTCTCTGCTATGGGACTCTCCTGCCAAACCTGGAGATAGTACACACCAAGAGATCCAAAGCAGACTGCTCAGTCTCTATGCGGCACACAGAATTAGTAAATATCCATCTGTCCCCTGTAGCTAGTGTCCCAGCTGCTGGGAAACAGTATGTTGTCTTTGGGTAATAATCATGTTTCACCTCGAGGTGTAGCTTGGTCAAATTTAGAGATATCGGTGTGTTGGGCAAACTGTAAAGTGGGACACAGACAGAGACAGTGCCAGCAAATGAAGGATGAAGGTTTATGTGTAAGTCTGTGAGCCTGTGTGTGTGTGTGTGTGTGTGTGTGTGTGTGTGTGTGTGTGTGTGTGTGTGTCTGTGTGTGACAGCGGTGTGACAGTGAGTCTGTGTGTGGGTGGACGGACGGGTGGGCTTTCACCCAGTTGGAGAGGAAGACTTATTGCTGTGGTTTTAAGACACTGTCTCCACCACCGAGGATTGCTTCACTTTATCTGAAAATCATTGTGTTTATTTTGCAGTATCACGTCAGGTCATTTGCTTGTTGTGTTGAATTTACAGCCTACACACAGACACTTATTTCTGTTTTTCTTATTCAACAATTCAAATGTAGCCAAAAAAAAATCATGGCATAATTAAGCTGACTGCTTCTAGATGCAGAAATATTCGCACTTATAAAGCACAAATCAAAGAGAGTATCAATGAGACGTGAATAAATGCGGTTCATTTGCTCATGCTATCAAGAATAATGATTAAGACCTTGGTGTGATTGTGTCATTTAATTGTCTTACAAGCCTTTTTATTTGCTTATAACCCTCTAAGTGGGGGTGGTAATCTCTGACGGCCTGGATAGAGAACAATCTGTCTCTCCATAAGCATATTGGAGTCTCTGTAGATCCATCACTGTCTATTGTTATTATTAGTTTTGGCATAAAAAAAAACTAATTTAGAAATCAGAGTCGGATAATTAAAAATCCAACTAAATCCATTCCCGCAGGAGCGAGTGCATCGGATGGCTGAGACCGCTGCCAGCTCAGCCGGAGAGATGTGAATCTGCAGGAGGGATGCATTTCATTTTCTGTGACGCTAACCTTGTAAAAGCCTGCTTGATCTCTGTCTGTCTATCATTGGGAACGTCTTAGACCATGCTATCTATCTATCTATCTATCTAAGAAATAACGTCACTTTACTCACAGCACATGTAACATTACTTGTTATGCTCATGTTAAAGTCTTCACACCTTCACAGCCAATCTTATATATTTTAATGTTTATTTTATTTAATATTTATTTAACTAGGAAGCCCCTTGAGATTGAAATCTCTCTTTCTGGCCAAGACAGCCCACCAGTTACAGTTGAAATAGAAATAAAACACAACAGAAAGGGAACACAAACATCAATCACACAAGGAAAGCACTGAATCCAGCGTTGCATTTCTCAGTTACATAGACTTTTGTTTTACTTATTTTCCCAAAGGGACTAGATTATTAAAAGATTATTCCAAGTCAGTGTAGACCCCTGGGAACTGGTAATGAAGCCACCTGATGGAAGGAAGCTGAAGATGGCTTAAGGTCTGCACCCAGCTTGGTCCTGTACACAAAAATATACAAATAAAAACTCTTCTACATGGACTCAGTGACGGCCAGTCTACCAATTCATATGTACAATGATGAGTATGGGAACTGGAGTTGGTTATAAATCATAAAGCACAGAATGTAAAAGGTGGACTGCATGTAGACAACATCACCATAGTCTGAAACATTTAAAAAGGAAGTCTGCACAGGTTAAATCCTGGATAACGAGTTATTAAACCTGTCCTTGGTTTCAGCTTCTTCACAATATCTTCAGTTTGTACTTTGAAAGAAAGTTTGTCATCCAACCACATACCTAAATACATATAAGATGACACTTTTTAAAAATTGACTCCTAATTTAAGTGTGTAAAGATTTGTGTTACCTGAGGATTGGGAGCGAGCCTTTAGAAAAAGTCATGACTTTGGTTTTCTTTTCATTCATGAACTAACTTTAAGTCAATGTGGACGGCTGTGGCTCAGGAGGTAGCGCGGTCGTCCTCCAATTGGAAGATTGGCGGTTCAATTCCCAGGTCCAGTCCACATGTCAATGTATCCTTGGGCAAGACACTTAACCCCAAATTGCTCCCGTTGCCAACAGTGTATGAATGAGAATGAATGGTTAAATTTCCCCTGATGAGCAGGTCATAAAGACTAGAAAGGCGCTATATAAGTACAGTCCATTTACCACAATGTGTAGTGAGACTTGAAGACCTGAAGTTCATTACCGTAATTATACTTTATGTAGATGTACTTTAACACACGAACACAAAGTTTAAGAGAAAACAGAATATAAGGTTATATTGACAACATGGCTCATCAATTACGCTGTAGCTCCCAATGCTAGTATAGTTTTAATGGGATATCATCTTGTTCTTCTTCAGACTAAAACACAAATCTATAGTTGCCATCTTAATTCTTATTCCATATTTTGCAGGTGTACATATAAATGTAAAGACGGTAAGAAGATATACTTGCATTGGGAACAGACTTTCCTCTGCCTTTCACTGACCTGTTCATTGGCACAAATATTGACTTTTGAGGTATAAACCGAGGATTTTGAAAAAGTTATGGGCGTTTGCAGGTATAGTGCTTGTTAGTACAAATAGTTTCTTATGGTCCTGCAAATGTTTAGGATGATTCAAGAAACTATAACAGCTTGGCTCAGAGAAGGGACGATGAGTACGCTGCCGTGTCGTCCATGCAAAGGTACAAATACGCAGTTTGCCAGTACTTCCCGATGTTGAAAATAAATAAAATAGGCATTAAAATCAATCCTTTGGGAGTCTGATTTAAAGACCATCTGTAAAAACACATTGTGTACCCCCGTAAGATAATTCCTCAACCATTTTATAAAAGCTGTGTTCCCAATTGTAATATCACTTCATCTATTTAGCAATCGTGGTCTACGGAGTCAAATGCTCTTGACGGATCAACAAATAAGGCGGCACAGTGTTGCTTTCTCGTCCAGCGTATCGACAATATAATTCAACACCAGCTCGGTTGCTGTAACAGAGCCGTGCCCTGCTCTTAAACCTGACGTTATAATGATGTAATCTGCCAGACATTGATTCACTTGACAGTTTCTAACATTTGAGCAAGAATAGAGAGTTTTAAAAAATTGGCTTGTATTTGTTAAGAGCTGAAGGATCTCCACAAAGGGCTACCCTTCATAATTTGTTTTGGGATTGAATTTGTCTGTAGACTGTAATTAAAGATGAATGCCACAGGCTAAGCAATAATTTCAGCTGCAACCTTTAATAGGAAGAGCCTTAGGTTGTCTGGTCCCCGGGACATTTTTGGATCAATAGCTTTAGGAGCAAAACAGATATCCTCTTTTGAAATGGGTCTAAAAATGAAAGAGGCTGAGCGTGAATCAGCTCGAAGGTATAACAGTGCTGGAGAGAAACGAGAGCCTGATTTAGACTCATTGAAAATAAAGCCAGCTGATACAAAATGTTTATTAAAGAGCCTCGTATTATATGAATTTTGTTCTTAATTTCAATTGATTTAACGAAAATATGCACAAGGAGACCTGAAGAAGAGTTGGAACAGGACAGTGATTTAATTTTGCTTCCACAATTTGGAGGGATTATTGAGTTTTTCAGACAGTTTTTTAGATAGTAATCTGTTTTAGATTATCTGTTCATGCATGTGTGTTTATTTCTTAAACTTCAAATCATTCAGCAGCAGAATTTGTGGATCGAGCTTTGACCCATGAAACATTTCTCTGTATCTCTCTCTCTCTCTCTCTCTCTCTCTCTCTCTCTCTCTCTCTCTCTCTCTCTCTGTGATAATAAGAGCCAACTCTTCACTGAACTGTGGATTATTACTCCCACTAATCCTACATTTCTTATTACAAATTGCTGTGAAGGCATTGTGAAAATATTCCCAAAGCAACCAAACGTTAAAGGTATCAGACAAACATTATCCAAATTACAGTTATACAGATCATGAAGAAAATCCTGTATATCAGAACGTTTAATCATCTTTTACAAACATTAACAGGATTTGTATTCGGGTAGTTTTTGAGACTCTAATACAAGCAACATGAAATGAAGCAGTTGATATGTACTCATGTGGCACATTTGTAAGGAATAATATCCAACAATGTAGATTTGCTATGAGCTCTCAGGTTGATTCTAGTTTATCTATATAGCGCCATTTCACAACAGAGCTTATCTATCTCAAGGCACGTTTCACATAGAGCGTGTCCAGACTCTACTCTTTAATTTACAGAGACCCAACATTCTCCAACGAGCGAGCACTTGGAGACAGCAACAAGGAAAAAGTCCCCTTTAACTGGAAGAAACCTTGACTATAACTGGTCTCTAGGTGAGCGGCCATCTGCTTTTACTGGTTGGGTTGAGAGAGAAAAGAGGGAGGGGGAGAGGAGGAGAGAGACACGGAGACGCGACAACAATAATAATGATAGAAGAAATATGACTAATAGTAATAGTGTCCCCCGGCAGTCTAGCGGCACAAGGCTAGCCTGGCACTAACTATAAGCTTTATCAAAAAGGAAAGTTTTAAGGTTACTTTTAGACATAGAGAGGGTTTCTGGAAGCTGGTTCCATAAAAGAGGAGCCTTAAAGACTGTGTAAAGTGAATTCAGACATTAAATAGGTCATAACTGTATGCATTTCATTTCAACCATTTAGATTTGAATTGTGGAGCTAGGCTTCACAAACTGTGTTTCAAGATTTCTGTGTTCAGGATTTAGTGGGCGGCGGTGATTAGCATAAACCCGCCCCTGCTGCTGTAGAGGTACAAATACATTCAGCGCACACTACTACTACTACAGTCTACAGTTAGCCAGTTAGCTGAGTTAGCCGCCGAGCTAGCAGCCGAGTTAGCCACCGGGTTAGCAGCTGAGTTAGCAGCAGAAAGCTCTCAGACGTAGTGTCCATGTTTCTGGTAGAGGTGGTGACTTTGATTGACAGGTGACACTTGGTAGGGGCCGGAGTTTCAGCGGACTTGGAGGCCACACCCACAGTGTTTGGGAGCAGAGAAAGAGGCTGATTTTTACACAGCTTTGAAGCCTAATTTCATATATTCTGCGATTTTTTTAATGATTCAAATTTGGCAGGGTGGTTAACAATACACTTTTCTGTGTTAAGTCAAACACACATTTATTCTTACTTTACACAGACTTTAAAGGTGAAGCTTCTGCCTCCTCTTCTACTTTTGGAGGTACTAGGAACCACAAACGAGGCTGCATTCTGGGAACACACATAGTACTCTAGTGGGGTGTTAGGGTAGAAATCGCAAATGAGACGCTGTGTTTTAACAAGCAACAAAGCAACAAGGGTACTTTGGTGAAGATTAGAGAGTGGCAATGAAAGGATTTATAGAGAGCTGAAGTGAAATTAGAACTTCAAGAAGTAAGAAGACCTCATTCAAAAATAGCATTTGTATGTTAGTATGCAAACAATTAAAAATCCAGTCTAAAAACATAACCTGACTCAACAGTATGTCGCCTGGTTCACTCCGTATGTTCTATAAGGATGGTGGTGATAATAAAACCTCAATGTTTATTAAATATTTCTTCAACAAACACCATTTCCTATATGCCTCTGATCATTATGGGTTAAACGTCACGGATCGACAGCGAGTCCAACTGCAAGTCCACAGAATTAATCATGGGCCAGTCACTACAAGCGCACATTGTAGGAAAACAAATTAAACACAGTGTCAGTGAACATTACGCTGGTATCTTCAATAAGATTTTTTTTTTTTGCGATGTGACAAATATGTTCATAGCAACATTTTCTTATTATGTTGATAGAAAGTGTAATCATGCATTCAGTTTCTTTCAAAAACGGATGTGCTGTTGCAAATTAGTAGCATGAAACATCATTTCTGGGAGACAGAGTGGCCACACCTCCAGCCCCTGGACCAGTCTGTCAGGAGACCCAACTGCTTCCAACTCCCCATTAAGCTCCCATTAAGACAGAAAACAAAGCTTCTCCCAATTGGAAAGGAACAAAAAAAAAAAAAAAAAAGATCTATCCTTGTATTATATGTATCCATTCTCCACAGATTCAGGCATTGTGTTTTAATTGTGTTTTGTCTTTTCTTATTTGACTGAGCTGAGAGAATTACATTGAACCTGTGAAATATAATTGAACTCTTTATGATAAGCTGTTGAAGGAGTATTTATCCACAGAGTCACGCTTTGAAGGAACTTTACAGTACAGCCTCTTTTGTTCTTTTGTTTTTTTTCTTCATTCAGGTTCTTCATTTAGAGAGAAATCCATTTAGGCCCCTCTTGCTCGAGAAGTGAGAGTCTAACCTAAAGTAATCCTCAGTGACACTTTTGTATTGTTGCGACCATTGTTTATAAATATCATGTAGGTTTGTCAGCTTGTCGAAACGTTAACACCCCTGAGAAATGGCATCAAGAAAAAATATAACTTGTTTCTCTGTCTGGACCTATTAAATCTCCTATTAGGCTTTAAAAAAAACCAGTCAATACCTGGCGTCTGAACCATCCGATTCACTTTAGAGATCACATCTCACCTTGCACTTCTGCAGTCACACTGTTTTGTCTCGTTGCTTGGTGCAGACAGTGAGATCCGACTGAGGGGGGAAAAAACAAAGCTTTCCATTCTTTTAAGACATCTTGTAAGAATTATAAACACCCTATTGTGTTGTCTTGTTGCCAATAATTTACAAGATGTCAACATCCTACACAATAATAGCTTTAATTTGACACCATAATAGTCTTTTTGAAATATACACCAGGTGCAAGGATTCCTCATACATGTAAATTGGCTGAAAATGAGAACAAGCGGTAGAGTTGCAGCCTTTAAAAGAACCTACAGAAAGGTTATACAGAGATATCTGGTGTTATAGCACCTACAAAACAGCAGGACAGCTAATGAATACATAAAATACTTAATCTATCTTGATGTGACAGCTGGCATGTATGGTGTTACATAACAGATGGCAACAATCGCTGAGTATCCTCACAGTCGTTTCCTTGAGGAGAAATCGAAGTCCATAACAGGTCTATTTCTCTTGCTTGAAGCACAAATCTCAGCACCCCAGACTGAGACATTATCCTTCCCTCACTTCAATACGGTGACACGTGCCAGATATCCTCACTGCAGCGCAACTTAATCCATGACTCACTGAACGTGTATGATAAAGTACTGTCTTCCAACTTCCTTGTCAAATAACTTCAGTGGGTCTTTAGTTAATATAGAGATCAATCAAAGCTGGATTTTAATGGTTTCTGCTAGCCATTTGTGATGGGGATTATTTTCTTCACTTCCTTCAATACCTCTGGAAACTCAAAGATATGATGAAATTGTACTGTAGATCATTAGAAGTTAATGATTTCCAAAATATATTGGATCATGATTTATGCTTGACTAATGTTGTTAGTTAGGGACTGTATGGAAATAATCATGGTTTTTTCTTCTTCTCGGAGAACAGGGGGAGGTATATTAATTCATGTCTCATCCTGGATTTATATAGAAAGTTGAAGTCAGACTCTGTTCCACTTTCTCAAGTCAATGCAGTCTTTCATTCTGCGTTTCTTTCATCTGTCTCTCTGAAAAATTACGTATGTTACTGCAGCTTCAACTTTCTATATTGTAAGATAACTCTGCATCCACTGAAGCATTTACAATTAGAAGTTTAAATTGTGGAGATTTTACCCTTCCTGTCGTCCTCCCGGGTGAAATTGACCCCGTCTCTGTTGACTGTTCCTTCTTTCCTTCCTTCCTCCCTCCGTCTTTAACTTTTCTTTCCTTTTTCCCCTCCTTCCCTCTTTCTTTGCTCCCTTTCCTCACTTCCTTCCTTCTTGCCTTACTTCCTTCCTCTTTTACTCCTTCCTTCCGTCCTTCCTTCTTCTTCTTCCTCCTTCCTTCCTTCCTTTCTTCTTTCCTTGACCTGAGGACAACAGGAGGGTTAACTAAATTAAACTAATAGACTGCAGATCCAGATGTGTCTTCCAGAGGTGCATTTATAGTCTTAGTTTTCTTTAAGATGCACAGAATGGTGTTATGGTATTGTAATCGAGCATGCTAGGTTCACCTAACTGTACAGTATAAACTTAATGAGGAAACAAACGTTAAATGATAGTTAGTCCACACTTCTCAATTTGAACATAGTCATTTATTCAGAATAATTTGTTGTAACACACCACACAAAATAAAACCCTTCTCTACCTCCTTCTCACCTCCCAAACAAAGAACAGTTGAATTTCACTCTTGTTTACAGATAGCTGCACAGCTCATATCGGGGCTAACTTTGTGGATCATATTGGATGTGGGATTAAAATGCAGATGCTTCGACTCAAGATGAAACTTTTCTATGGATGTCAGTTTTTGAACCACGACAAAGGTCAAACTGTGGGCTGCAACAGACACGTTTTGAGCCAAGCTGCTTGACGGAAAATTGCCTTTTGCCGCTGCAGTTGTTGACAACTTGTGGCCTCTATCTGTATAAAATGTCATTAAAAAAAAAGGCTTTCCAACGATTGTGAATTGTGAACCACGAGAGGGTCTTGAGCATACACTCAGAAATGTGCACAAAAACATATTAGGCTGATGGATCCAGTAGTATACAAGATTAATTATGGACAAATTCAAATTCACACATGCGCCCACTCATGCGTGCACACACACACACACACACATACACACACACACACACACACACACACAGATGGCCACATGCACACTCACAACTAAATGCATGATGTTTTCATCTTGCAGAGATGCACAACTCCTAATGCTTTCTTATTAAAGGACCAGTGTGAAGAATTTAGTGGCATCTAGTGGTGAGGTTGTAGATTGCAACCAAATGAATACCACTCCACCTTCACCTCCCCCTCCAAGCATGTAGCAGAACCTACAGTGGTACGTGAAAGGCCCTCTGTAGAGTCAGTGTTTGATTTGTCCTTTGTGGGCTACTGTAGAAACATGGTGATGTAACATGGTGGCCTCTGTGGAAGAGGACCTGCTCCATATGTAGATATAAAGGGCTCATTCTAAGGTAACAAAAACACAACATTTCTTATTTTCAGGTGATTATCATAGACTGTATAAAAGAAATGGACGTAACATCCATGACGTCACCCATTGGTTTGTGGACTGCTGCTCGGAAGCCAATAGTTTCGAATCTAAGCAGCGTCATTTTGAAAATTTCAGGTGCATGCTGGGAAAAACAAAAACACGGATTCCACTTATATGGGCATGAGGCGGGGCCATGGGCAGAAGTATGGGCGGAACCAACGGCGGAGTGTGGAGTTTGCGATTGGTTGCAAAGGCTGGATCTCGCGGACATTGGGCAATCAACCTGTCAATCATGATTACATCATACTGCATTGAAGAAGGCTTTAAACTAGCGATTGAGACCATAAACACATTTTGAAAATGTTTACTGAGGTCAGAAATCAAGTGAGAAGTTGGTGAATTCTCCATTGACTTGTATAGAGACGGTCGCCCCCTGGTAGCCTTTTGATAGAATGCAGCTCTAAGTTACTTCCGGGTTGGCCTCATTTCAGAGGACCAGAACTCCCCGCCTGGTGATTATACATGAGTGAAACACACACAAATTCTACACACTGCATCTCAAAGTCATTTTTTCAAAGTTGTATTGTAATTACTGCAGTATAAAAACTTCTACAACATTCACTCCTCTCTGACCTGCTGTCATTACAGACATGTATGAGTTAGCCGTGACCGCTACACTCGCTCTTTGACTCTTCTCTTCTGTCGTTTCGTGACATCAAGGCCTTACGGAAAATGTTATTCATTCAAAGCTGCTAAAAAAACCATAAACACTGAATAAACAACCACAGCTGGACCACCTCCACATGTGGTCTGACTGATCCTATCACAATGAAGTTTTCCATCCGTATACAGATTGCAATTAAAAACCAGGTGTTAATGAGGTATTAGACATCTAAAACATATCAGGCAACATCATCTAATTTAATTAATTTGCAACAACATTGTGATGTTTGAGTCAGTCAGCATGCGTCTGGCTTCCTCATTAACTTTAATAACTGTTTATTTAACAGCTCTCAAAATTAAAGATTGGCTTAATTTTACATTCATTTATGCTTTTGGTTTGAAATATTCAGGCAATGGTTTGTTTTTGTTTTTAATGAAATTAAACATAAAATTCAGCTCTTCCTTCCCCCAATATTTTTCTCCACAGTCCCTCAAATGTGTCCTATTTAAACCTGCATTTCTTTTTTAGTACAATCACTCCTATTCTGTAGAGTACAAAACTCTCATTGTGCACTGCGATTGAAATCAGAGTCCCTTGGTTCATTATCATCAAAAATATTACCGAATCATTTTAAGCACAGTATACCATAAGAGGATCACAATATAATTATTACACTCTTGTATATTGGAGAGCTGTTATTGTGGGTAACCCGGCATCGAGCCTGGAACATGAAAAAATTGATTGTCCCATATTTCTCCTAATTACAACAGCTGTGATCAATTTTTCGGTTGTTGTTGTGTCCAATTATTTCCTTGACCAAATCCCCATAGTACCCTTGCACTGGAGCTGGAGCTCAGCAAACGAGCGGCTGCCTAATATTGTCTGGAACATTTATCCACAATGCAGAGGTTTAGTGTGGTGTAAACATATTTAATACCAACTCATTAGCTACATCTAATCCTACATTTATCCCCATAATTTGACTTCCAATCTTGAATGATAATGAGACACTAATTATGCTTCCATACATGTTCCAGTGATGTGAGCTATAATTTAAAGGGATCCACTTAACACATCTCCCTTGTTTCTCATATTTTACCTGTTAGTGTCTCACTGACTGTTCACTATGGTCTATAATTCTTCTCTTATAGAAATAAAAAAACACACATTTATCATTCTTGAACCATGCAGCAAATAATTGACCAATTATTCAGTAAAAGGAAGTGCAGATTCTGCATAATGTCAGGTTTCTAACATGCAGCGAACTGACGGTGCAGGATAAGCCATCAATTTGCGTAAGTGCTTGACATGCCGTCGTTACATGTGATTTAATATCTAAAGTAATTGGCCAGGTGTTAGAGTTCTGCAAAGAAGTTCAACGGCATTGGCCAAAACTTAACTTCCTGTGGTGCAACAGAGAAGATAAAAATGTAATTATGCAAGGCAAGTGGTGAATGGCGCATGATGATGTATGATCCAAACAAATCTACCTCTCTGGCTCTTTGACAACAACACATAGACGACTGTTATCCTGATGTAATTAATCTCTATCATCTTCACCTATTCAGCGTGTTGTAATGTTGTATATTTAACTTTGCTATTACTTTGAAAGTGTCATCAAAGTTTGCCTTATGATATATTCATTTCATTTTCTTTGGCATTGTATTGGATGGTGGGCAGTGAAGAGGCAGACAGGGAAACATGGGGAGAAAGAGATATGTTTGACATGCAATAAAGATCTTTGCCTGGAATCAAACCAAGGACTTTGCAGCTATGTGACATACATGGTAACCATTTGACTACCATTGGTGCTCCCAAGATACATTAACTCTTTTCCTATCGTAAAGCTAGATGGCTTTGATGTTGATCCGAGTCAGATTAATAAGATACGGAAAGAAATACCTTATGGTGAGAATGGATGCACGCAGGAATGCTCAAGATAATCCCTGCCCACACACAAGCAAGTGCACAAACACACACACACACACACACACACACACCATCCCACCTAAAAATAGCAAAGAGAAACACACAAACAAACAAAGAGATGTTTTCCAAATGGATTTCTTGAGCTCACTCTTTGATGAGAGTCTGCCTATTTCATTGATCTCATATGTTACCTCAAATTGGGAAGCCCACTGGTCCAGTAACAACAGACTGATGAAAAGACCCTTTAAGTTTTGTTATATTCCCCCCCCCCCCCCCCCCACTTACCAATAAAAGAAAGAAAGAAGAAAGACTTTAAATTTAAGATATGTTCATAGTGACACTCATTTAATCATTATGCTAATAAATACAATTATCTCTCAGCTGTTGCATGCATCCACGAAAAATGAAATTTCACACTCTAATGTGAATTATCTGCATACCTGCTGCACCATTAAACCATTCTTACAATATACAGTACCCACAAAACTGATTAAACCTGCTTAGAAGTTTTCATATATCATAGTTTTACAAAATTAACCCTCCTGTTGTCCTCAGGTCAAGGATGGACAGAAGGAAGGACAGGAGGAAGGAAGGAAAGGAGTAAGGATGAAAAGAGGAAGGAATTTAGGAGATAAGGAAGGAAGGAAAGAAAGGAGTAAGGAGGGAGGGAGGAAAGGAGGAAGGGATTTAGGAGAAAAGGAAGGAAGGAAGGAAGGGATTAAGGAGGGAGGCAGGGAGGGAGGAAAGGAGGAAGGAAGGAAAGGAGTAAGGATGAAAAGAGGAAGGAATTTAGGAGAGAAGGAAGGAAGGGGGGAGTAAGGAGGGAGGGAGGAAAGGGCGAAGGAAGGAAGGAAGGAGTAATGAGGGAGGGAGGAAAGGAGGAAGAATGGAAGGAGGAGGGAGAAAAGAAAGAGGGGAGGAGGGGAAGAAGGAAGGAAAAATTAAAGAAAGAGGGAAGCAGGGAGGAGAGAAGGAACAGTCAAAAGAGAGATGGGGTCAATTTGACCCAGGAGGACGACAGGAGGGTTAAAATTAAAGTAGATTTTTGACAATGATCAACACAAAAAAGACCCTTTAATGTCAAAGTGAAAACAGGTATCTATAAAATCATCTAAAGTAATGACAAATATAAATAAATGTAGATATAAATATGAACCCCCTTTTATAAGACCCACCTATTTCATCACTGGTGCCGCCATAATTAATTAAATGGAGATCACGTATGTAGTCAAAGGGTTTTAAAACACATCTGTGTTAGAAAAACTACAAAGGAATAACTTCAGAGTCTAGATCTTAATCCAATCCAACATTTCTGCTAAAAAATGCATCAACTGAATACTTGAGCTCCTCCTTACTAACGCAAACACATATTTTGTATTCCATATTAATTTTAATACATTTAATGGAGATCTGTTTTTACTTTGACATTAAACAGTCTGTTAATTACTCTTAAAAGGAAAATTTTAGTATATTTCGAGCTGGTATATTACCCATAAATGTGGCTATTGTAAGTCTATGGGTCATGCCACGCTTTATACGCATGATAAACTCATTAATTTAAACTGGTGGGACATGTAAGAAAATGGAGGGTGGTTATGTTAGCCACCATGTTGTCCAACCAAGCTGCAGATCCCTTTGCACTTAAAGGATAATTACCGTTTTTTCCAACCTGGACCTTATTTCTAGCATAAAATACGATCATTTGGCGTGTTATCAACATCCGGGGTCTGTAGGTTGTCCTAGTAACCCTAGTAGCCCGGTTTATCATTGAGCGGAATCCTCCAGTGTTGTGATGCAGACGTTTATCTCCTGGCCTCACATGCCACCACAGGCTCGGAGGGGAATAGCACTAACCTATCATAACTAAATATTGGTGAAATGAACTAGTTTCGTCCGAACGACTCCAAATGACACCAAAGTTGTCTGGGTGAGTAAATGATCGTATTTTATGCTAGAAATAAGGTCCAGGTTGTAAAAAAACGGTAATTATCCTTTAATGGCTATTCTAGGCGACTATTTCATGTAAACTTTGGGTCAAAGACCGGCTTTTAAGATGATTAATGTTGAAATAAAGCTTACTTGGGAGGCTTTAGGAGGCTCACACACAGCTTGCCACATTTACTGGAAATACGCCAGGTTAAAATAAACTGGAATTTTCCTTTTGAATCTACTTGGATTCAGTGCTTGATTCAGCAATTGTGATTTTTGTGAGAGCATTTGCAAAAAAAGCTTTTTCATCTAACATCATTCCCAAATGGCAACTGACTCATCAGCAGTGCATGTGTATGAGAGGAATTACAATCAAGCTGTCATTACCTTGAGGCCAGTTGTTCTGGTAATTGTGAGAGGATGACAACAGGTTGGCCAGCATTAAGGCTCATCTTCCTGTGGCTAGTACAGCACCTGCCTGCTGGCCACCGGCCTAATTTTTTTTCTGACAGCCTCAGCAGGAATGATTGATGCCCAAAGGCCTTTGATGGTGTGTGTATCTCGGTGCCAAGCTGCTCTCTCCGTACAGTACTTCCTCTTGAAACTCATTTAGGCCGCACCTGTCATCGCACACATTTGCCGCTTGATGTTTTTCCCTTATAGGCTTACCATGGACACACTTTCAAGATAAGCAGGTACTGTGCAGGTCCTGATAATACTTTTGAAATTGTAATCACCTTTGGGGGATTTCTGAGGCAATGTAAGGTTAAGAAATCTGTAAATCTGTATTGTTTAGCTGGTACTGCATACTCCTTTTTGACTGGTTATGAGGTTTATTAGGAAGGTTTCCTGCTGAAATCAGGCGGTACAGTTGACAGGAACATCCTTCTTTACATTGTTTCAGACACAGTGGCCAACTATCACATTTTTCTGTATAAGAAAAGAGTAATTCCCATGGTCGTTTCACCTCTATTTTGTCAAATCCCTCTTCACACATATCATAAGACCATCGATATAGAAACACTTAAGCTTTTTCTCTATTGTTTGGTGTCGTAATAATCTCAGTATTTTCCTTGCGTACGATGACCTGAATACATTGCTGTATACTGAACTCTTTATCCTCTTTTTCATGCCACACACACACACACACACACACACACACACACACACCGGCTCTTTTAGCTCCAAAGAATTTTAAACCTCCCAATGTCCTGATACTATTGCATTTTTCATTGGTATTTTAAGCAAGGAGTTGTGAGGTCTTAGAAGTCAGCTGGCATTAATTCCTGTGAGGCAGAGGGATTCAACGTCTCCCTGGAAAGAGGCTTAAAAGAAAGTTCTCCTACTTCCAAATGACTAAATTTCTCTTTTCTCACACATATTTTTATATTCCTTAGTGGACAAGAGAACAATAGATAATTGAATGTGAAAACTGATTGTTCTATTAAATGTCTAGTAATGAATTTAATACTATTATCTTATTGAGATTTATTCTTCTTACATATGCAAATTTTAAATTAATTTGACAAACCGGAGAAGCTGACTAATTGTCTCATCGTTCACCAAGGTTGTGGGCAATAGACTGTCAGGGGTGCAGGTGTATACATAATACATCAAGGCAAGAAGAAATACAAGGCAACTGAAATCATTAATGCCGTGTTTTCGGAAAAAAACATGAAATTTAATGTAGTTTTCTTTTTCCCAAACTACCGTGATAGTGAGCTGGAGACACAAGTGACCAGATATCACAGAAACAGAAAGAGCTTTTTGCATTAAGTGAGACCAAAAAGGCATAAATTAACTGGAATATTCTTAATGTGCTGTACAGTCGAGGGGCGTATCTAGTGCTGAGGTCTAAAGTCCAATTTGTTTTAAATGAACTTCTCCATTCTCATCACATTTATTCTGGCCAGTTTGGAGAACCAGCGATTAGCATGTGTGTTACTGTGGGATGCTGTTTGAACAAAGCCTAATTTTTGGTAGAGGGCAATGGCCGCCGTCTGTGGTGAGCTGATGTCCAGAACGAGGCGGGTGTAGCCTCGCTCTTTGCAGAAGTCCAACGCCTTCTGTGTCAACTGTAAGCCCAGGTTTTTACGGCGCCTTGGAAACGCCACGACAACGCAGGACATCTCGCCGTAACTTCCATCTCCAGCGTCTCCTCTCATCACTCCTCCGTTCAAGTCGTCACACCTCTCATTTTCATCACCTCCTTTCTTCCCCATCACCGCCACCATCCCCACCACCTTGGACTGGTCGTTGGCGCTGTCCTCCGCCACCCAGAAACCGTTATCTGGGTTGTCCAGGTAGCTGGCTTGAATGTTGGCCATGTCTGTGCTCAGCCTCCTCAACATGTAGGTTTCATAGATCTCATGGCAGCAGTAATAAATGAGGCCAGCCCATGCACTGCCAAAGAGTACAGCTTGGAAGTAGGAGCTGCCTCCCAGCACGTAGCCAGCCATGGAAATACTCAGAGCCACACCAATGTGGTCTGGGTGGCTCAAGGCCTTGAAGAAGGCCGGGTAAATATTTTCGAGGATGCCATCACGGAAGAGTGACATGACTCCATGTTCATCTGAGGGTCTATATTCCCTGATGGAGAATTGAACTGTGTGTTGGAGAGGGATAAAGAAAGAAGGGGGGAGGGAGAGAATGAGAGCTCAGTGAGACTAATCTGTCTGTTGTTGCAATGAAAAAATTCCTGCTGGATTTCACAATGAGCTCAATACGCTCACGTAACTTGTTGTTAAAAAAAAAAAGGAAAAGAAAAAGAAGCATGAATACACCTCTTAGAGAATCTTACCTTTTTTCCATTTTTAATTTAACTCTATTCCACATGAATATAAAACACTGACATTTGCATGAAAAACCCCAAAGGTGAGAATCAGAATTAAAAATGATTATAATATTGTGTCTCTTTCAGATTTCAATTGTGAGTCACTCTGAGATTCAATACAATTAGGTCTGAAAAGTGCTAATAATGAGAATCAAAGCAAAGGGGGAGAATCATGAGGAAACAAAAGGTTTCTGTGAGACGTGTTATGTGTCATCTAGGCGTGTTAGTAGTGCCATTCATTTACACCCTAGCTGTCTTATTAGTGCTCTTGTTCGTAATCAACTCAACAACTTGAAGAAAAAAGTATAAAAGGTTAACATAATCAGAACATCAACTTACAGTCATTTTTCTGGGCCATGCCGACTCTTTCCCCTCGTCTCGCGCTCACTCTGAAGGACTTAACGCTGCAGCTCCCACTGAACTTAAGCTACAGATTGTGATAATCAGCCATTCACAAAAGGGGCTGAAATTAGTCTGAGCATGCTCACCTATGGGTACACACACACACACATACACTCTCTCTCTCACGCGCTCACACACACACACACACACACATCATCGCACCTAAAAATAGTGAAGGCTGACTTTCAAGCGACGACTTTGAAGTATGACTGCTCATTTTGAAAGATTTCTATAGGAGATTGTACAGTTTGATTGAGATGACGGCGATTCGAGGGCACATGCTTTAAGTTTAATTGAAATTAATCACAGCGTTGCTTTGATTATGAAACGCACTGTATGTTTTAAAACTTAATTAGCTTAGTCAACAGAGTAAAGAACTCTATCATTGGATTTCTCAAGGAGGATGAGCACAGATCCTGAATACATTAAGTCAGAATACTGAGCAGAATGTTGAATTCAGTGTTCATTCAAGCTCTTCATAGATATTTCCAAGAATAAAATGTTCTTATTAACCTCTTTCTGGGTGTTTTTAGTTTTTGGCGATGTCCTCTCAGGATATCTGCGGTGGATCTCCACACCGCTTCTACCCCAAACACTGAAAGGGGAAAGTAAAATTAATATCACCTGGCCCTTTGACATAAAAGTGTCCTATGGCGTCAGCGGTGTCTTGTGTAATAACCCGGTGGCCCTGTGACATGATTAAATTTCCTCGGCAGGAGAAGGGCCTTTACACCTCTTTAAATCAATAGCGCAGCCTCATGAATCTGTGAGTATTGGAAGGTCAAGCAACTCTGGAGTTTTCTCAAACCATTTCACATCCAGCATGTGAATCCTGAATTCTGAACCCTGCAAGTGACCCCCCCCCCCCCCCCCCCCCCCCCCCCCGCCCTCTTGCTCCCACCTCCCTTCACAGAGCACTATAATCACATTCGGTAAGCATATTTATTTCCTCTGTTTACATATAAAAGGTTGTATGGTAACTTTATTACATAAGATGCCATGTGGTGGGGGTTTAAAGGATCTATATTTATATTCTGGGGCTCTACTAAAATAGCTGCATGCTTTATAGTTTTAAAAAAACTCCTTATTTTTCGTATAATGACTCATTATGCAGCCCCCTCAGTTCAGCCTCTGTCTGAAACAGGCCGTTTTAGCTCCTGCCTCCTTCCCAAAAATGGTCGTATGTAGGTAGTCTTTGTTGCTAAGGTTGTCTTCTCACATATTTCGGCTCAAACATGCACCAACGTATTTGAGAGGTTGACATTTTGAGTAAAGAATGACCAAAAAAAAGCATCCTATATCTGCTGTTTGCTTATATTCTTTACTGAGCCACCAGAGGTCTGCCCAGGAGCAGCTTCCTGTTGCTAACCAATCATAAAAGAGAGGGGGGGGGGGTCTAAAGAGACACAAGCAGACAGAAGCTGAACTGAGGGACTCCATACAAGTCCAGTATGAGATAAATAAGGAGTTTTTTGAACTGTAAATCAAACAAAGATATTCCACTAGAAAAATAAAAATATAGACCTGGAAATATACGTAATGTTAGTCTTTAAAGGGAAGACAATAAAATAGTTTATATGATGTCTGACTGTCAGAAAGCAAGAGAGTTAAAAAAAAAGCTGACTTTCACAGAGGGGAGAAATGCAATAATTGTTTAACCATCATGTCGTCCTCCCGGGTCAAATTGACCCCGTCTTATTCTTCTTTCCTTCCTTCCGTCTGTACTTCCTCCATCCCCCTTTCTTCCCTCCTTCTTTCCTCCTTTCCTTCCTCCCCTCCTTTCCTTCATTTTTTCTTCCTCCCTTCCTTCTTTCCTCCCTCCCTCCTTCTCTCTTTCTTTCCGCTGTCCTTCTTTCCTACCCTCCTTCCTTCCTTCCTTCTTTCCTTTCCTCCCTTCTTCTTTCCTTCCTTCCCTCCTTCCGTCCTCCCTCCTTTCCTTCCTTCTTCGTTCTTTCCTCCCTCCTTTCCTTCCTTCTTCCTCCCTTCCTTCCTTCCTTGACTCGAGGACAACAGGAGGGTTAAATATGAGGACATTTTTAGGCAGTGTATCCTGTGATGCTAAACATTAAAAGTAAAATGAATATTTGTGGAAAAAATTAAAAAAAGGGAGCTGGAGAGAAGTTCAAACCCTGTCTACCACACACCTAGCCAATCACTACATGAAATGGGTTTGAATGTTGGATTGTTGGTTTTCGGAAAATTGTAACCTTTTAACTCACCAGGTTCACATATTGTGTAGCTCTTTCTTTGATGGCTTTTAAATGTCTGTTATAAAGCCATGACGAACATTCATGTAAAAAGCACTTTAACAGCTTGATGGAGCCAGTAATGTTACTTATTCCATGCATGAAGGGCTTCACTTTGAAAGCGGCTATTTGCTACTTGAACAAAAAGAAGTGATTAACATGTGACAGACCTTACATTGAATCTATCTAGTGAACAATAAAGGAAATCACTGAGATATTGCAATCAATGTTGAAGCGTTTCATTTATTAACTCACATTCAAAAATGGTTAATTCTAAATTGGTTTCATAAAGTTATCCTTTGTTAAAGTTCATCATGGTGTGTTTCCCTTTTGGTTTTTTTGCCACTTAAGCCAAATCAATAACAAATGAGGTTCTCGTCCATCAAGATTGTATTGTTAGAAAGTTTGTTTGTGCCTGAGGTAGAAGTGGGCACACACTGTTGATTGCGTAGACTGATGATTTGACCCAGCTGTGTGCCGACTTTTGGGCTTTTTTTGGCCAGAGCTGTTTTGGTCTTTGGTTTTCGCTTTTGTTTGGATTTAGCTCTCGTTTCTAGTTTGTTGGGAGATTCATCATGTGTGTTTTTCTGCAGCAAACATTTGATTCTGACACAGTGTTTTATTGTTGTGTTGTGTCCCATTCAGAAGATAGGTGTTTGGGGTTGGACAGAGATTTCCTTTTATGTGGTGCAATTTTTTGTCATAATGTGGTAGAGACGTTTCTGGAGCAGTTATCTCATCTGTAGCTGTCGGTGGTCGCCATTTGATGGTTGCTATATACCGAGCTGTTGGGCTACAGTCACTGCCTGTAGATTATTATTATTATCAGTACAGTCAATGCCATGCATAAGTACCCACCACGAGTACCACATAAAGACTAAGGGTGAGTTGTTTGTAAGTTTTGGTTAGACTTGTCAGTTGCCCTCTTGTGTGCCTGGCAGTGAACACGGTATTTTCTGTATCTGTGTTGGTAATTATGGCTTCCTTGTCAGAGCCTTTTGAGAGACCCATGGAAACATTTGTGAATGGATGTAAAAAGGATCAGTTAGTGGAGATAGCTAACCATTATGGCCTTGATGTTACAGAGAAAAGAAAAGTGGTTTTGTTGCTTTTGTTCAAACAAAATGTGTTAAAAGTGTGTTTTGTGTGACCGTGATGGAGGGGGGGGGGGGGGGGTTTGGGGGTGGAGGGCACCACAGCAGCCTTCTCATCCTGTCAAGACAGCCTTGTTAAGAATGACTGGTTTTGAGTGCCTTCCCCCGCCCACCACAAACCCGTCTTGAGGGGTGTGCCGGCTACCGTGGCAACTGTTGAGTGGTGACAGGAGTGAACCTCGGAGAAACATGGCGGCCAGACAAAACATAGCGCCCACGACTGGTGCAGCAAACACACTGAGTAGTCAACGAATGAACCTGAATGAACCCAAAATTAACTTAGATTTAATTCCAATAAACAGATCAAATGGATGCTGAAAAATCTACATCATGATGCCGATTGGGGTTGGGGGGCACAATCTTAATGAAGCTCAAATCTGAATAGTAATAATATAGTAATAATAATCTTGAGTACAGAGCAAACTAGCCCACACCAAAATGACTGGGTGGTCTTATTTCACAGTTTGTGCGTTAGCAGACACATCAGAGACTCAAATATATGCACACAAGCATTGAAAAAGTGAGTTTTTCATAATATGGCCACTTTAAGTCCTGGCTGCAGCACAACTCACTCTATCACTGACTCTCCACCACTCTGCTGCTGCTACTGTAGCTCTCTGTTCCTCCTCGTTTAATTATGCTGTTCTCTACTGTACAACACTCACACGCACACATCCTCCACTCATATACATCACACTCCATAATTTAATCACTGTTAAATCCTTTAATTGGGCTTTAATTACTTTAATAATCTTCTTGTTTGTTACAGTTCAACATGATGTGTCTCACTTTTTGTTGTGGCAACTTGAGCCAGGTCATAATACAATATTAATTTTACTCGATAAGAGTCCTTCAGAGTTGATTGCACATTGTCTTGAAACACACACACAAAAATCACAGGAAAAGATTAAAGTTGCCCTGGAAACTGACTACTGCAGGCAAACTGCATGCACCACTTCTAATGGGCCCCGGAGAACCCAGTGAACTGCATTTTAATTTATGGACATGTACTTGCACAAAGACTGTAAGGGGAAAGAGCCTGCTCGGTATGCTTGTCATAGAGCTACGACATTAAAGGATTAAACAATTACATTGTTGAGGTTTTATCCTCATATCCAGCTGCTTGCCATCATTTGAACGCACCTCAGACAACTTTGTTTCCAACTCACTGCTTCTCCAGAAACTCTGAATTCAATCTGACTTACTTTGTGGCTTTCTGTGCCTCAAAAGTGCATATATATATTTATAAAAAAAACTTAAAGCACTCCCCTGAGATTTCCATTTAGCTATCTCTATTATACTAATGCATCTGCTCCTGTATAGAATATATGTTTCGAAATGTGTCTGTATTCATGATGTGGAAACGTCAGAAAGTGCCACTTTCATTGTAAAGCATGTATACTGAGTCAGAGCTGTGATTTTCATCAATGCATCACATGAGAGTGGCAGCTTATTTAGTCTTATGAACCAGAAATGGGACCTCCTCATTTCTCTGGCAAACACATATAAAAAACACTAATAAAGAAAAATATTTGCAATAATAAAGATGATAGTGTTGGTGATTCACTTTGAATCTCTGTTTGGACTCAATGGGAGAAAAACTACCAGTACAAGTCCCTTCTGTGCCAAGAGTTGAACAAAGATAAGAGCCCTCTCTGCCAGCTGGCCTTGAAGATCTGCCCACACACACACACCGGGACTTCAGGACAGACACCAAACAATCTGGCCCAATCAAATCATCTCAAAACAAAAAAAGAAAATTATATCAAATATTGGAACGAAACCACCAAATCACAAAGTAAATCAGAATTCAATTTGACCCTAAACAGAGAGTACATGGTGGAGGGGTACCTGACCATCGTGACTGATAGAAAAATAAATAAAAACGCTGACAATGTACAGACTGAGTGGACACAGTCTGACCATAGAAACAGGTTGTCATTTGTCACAGGCTACCCAGGGAGGCCAAACTGTGTCCACTTTGCCATAAAAGAGAGGTAGAGACTGAATTTAACCTTCTATTGTACTGTAAAAAATGTAAGGATTTCAGGGAGGTTTCCTTTGAAAGAATAAATAATACATAGCCTGAATTTTTCCATCTGCCTGACCCTCAAAAACTCGCCAATCTATGTGGGGAGAGTAGTCAATATGCAGTTATAGCTTTAAAATATGTTCAGTATTGTCATAAACCAAGAGAGTTTCTACAGATTCCTTATATGTCATGCTGATAAAGCTTATTTTAGTTTGAATTTTGATAAAAGTGTGCACCCATGCCTCAGAAATCAAGGCAAGGCAAGTTCATTTGTATAGCACATTTCACTGCTTTACATAATGCTAAAAAAAAATCATTCAAACAATAAATACAGCATAACAATATTAAAATGTTAATTAAAACAAAAAATGTTCTTGTGCATGTGTGAAGCATTGCTTCAAACCCAGACCTCCAGGGACCCCAAAGCCTTAACGCTGGTTCACTGTGTCTCTCTTGGTTTTTGGATATTTGATTATTTAAGTATCATTTTTTACTAATTTGACTGAGAGTGTGCACCAGTAGAGTACACTATCAATTGCTTCCTGCATTATTGCATAATAATGAGGCCTTGTCACCTTTCATATTCAGTTTATATTGTTTTCATGTGGCGCTTTTCCCTTAATAAAGTTGAGTTTCATCGAATGACTGCAAACTAATTTACATACAAACCTCAGCCAGATAGTATTCCTGTATTATAATACTAATGAGTTTTTCCTCCCCAACTGGCTAATACAGCAATAATGATCAGGGAACCGAATCTAGTCCTAAAGCTGCACACTGTCATACATGTGTTAAGTAGGGAAATAATATTTGACATCACTTACAACAAAAAAAATGACTTATGATGTGTTTTGCAGTGCACATTTCTACACTGACTTTTTGAGTGGCATGTGTTGTTTCTTCCTGCAAAATTGATTTCTGGTTTAAAATTCAGCGTGTGGCAGTGGCCGGTCATTTTGGATGCTTAATGAAGTCTACAGAATATAAAGACATCAGGAGAGTTAAACAGAAGTGTATAGCGACTACTTTTATCTGTGACACGTCCATCATAGACTGTATAAAAGAAATGGACGTAACATCCGTGACGTCACCCATTGGTTTGTGGACTGCTGCTCGGAAGCCAATAATTTCCAATCTGGGCAGCGCCATCTTGAAAATTTCAGGTGCATGCTGGGAAAAATAAAAACACGGATTCTTCTTATATGGGCATGAGGCGAGGCCATGAGTGGAGCGGGGAGGTTGCTATGGTTACGAGGGCTGGATCTCGAGGACATTGGTCAATCAACCTGTCAATCACGACGTAGCCACGCCCTAATGCATACCCTGCTTTATCGTCACATATAAAATCAGGGAGGCCAAAATGTCCCAAATGAACATCATACTGCATTGAAGAAGGCTTTAAACTAGCGATTGAGACCATAAACACATTTTGAAAACGTTTACTGAGGTTAGAAATCAAGTGAGAAGTTGGTGAATTCTCCATTGACTTGTATAGAGACGGTCGCCCCCTGGTGGCCTTTTGATAGAATGCAGTTCTAAGTTACTTCCGCGTTGGCCTCATTGCAGAGGACCAGAACTCCCCACCTGGCATCCATACAAATCCATACCGAAGTCCAGATGACGTTTTAATGATGTTTACTGAATGAAAATAATACCTGATGTGATCCGATTGTGAGAATATAGATGATGATGGTCAACAGAAAATATCGGGGTTCTCTACTAACAGCCTTTGTCCAAAATTTCCCGCTGCTAATTAACACAAGTGCAGCCCAAACAAACATATAAACACAAGCAAAAACATATTTTGTCTCCTACAAGAAGCATGTTCCCGGGCATGTGCAGTGGAAACGTGATGGTTTTAATGAGTCTTTGGATCCGATTCTAAACAAACTACCCAAAAACTCTTTGTGGTGAAGGAACAAGTCATCCAGTGCAACAGTGTGACTCAACACCAATGTCTATGGCTCAGAGGTATATCAGGCTTTGGATACACACACATAGTACTTCTGAGTAGAATCAATTGATTTGGCTCAGCACAGTTTTTTGGCCATAAGAAATAAGTAAATAAAAATAGAAAATAGTTCTTTTGTTGCTTCGAGGTTTAGCTGTGTGGATATGAGCCTCGGTTAGTGGGATTTGTATGACGATCATCCAGTCTGACCAGCTCACAAACTGCTGTGAGTAAATGATGCATTTCCTCCACATGAGAAATGTTGCAAATTGAAACAACAATTATGTTTTCCTACGATTTTTTTGGCAATACAAATTAAAAATACATAAAAATGAGAAATTCAAAATATATAAACATCATTTTCAGGGTTAGTTTAGCTCTGCATCCTCGTCGGCAGAGACTTTGTAGTTTCCTGATTGTTTGGAAAGTGAGAGGAGAACATTAGGAATTTCACACATATTGGTTTTATATTACTTGAAATGTGAATTTTAGTTTATATTCCGCTTTTTATCACATATTGTAATTTTGTTGACAACCCAGGGAGGGAAATTATACTTTGGTTTTCTCCTGAAACTGCTGTAGACGATGAGAAATAAGAAAAATCATAATGAAAGTCACAAAAATCATAACAGACTCGAGAGCGGTGGAAGGCGGCTTTCTTTAAAAAAAGTTATATGATAATCTTCTTTATCACTATCCAAGTCATGCACTGTTTCTTTGTAACTGCTAAGACACTTCACCCACCGAATGCAGACAAAAGTGATTGTCTCACCTCAAATTGAGAATCCCAGGTAATTTTTTATACAGGAAATAACAGGATCTCAGACACAAAGTCCCTTAAGATGATGCCTACAGTGTTTCAAATTCTACTGAATAGTACCAGAAAGCTGTCTAGACACATACTGTAAGGGAGAGATGATGCTGGGGTCAGATGTAGACAATGGAGGAATGAGGAATGATCAGTACTGGACTTTACAAAGCTTTAGATACGACTCATGGCTTTAAACGCACCACTGAGGATTTTTATACATGAAGAATAAACATTTGTAATAGCCACAATAGATACAGGAAGCAGTATTTTCTTTACACACTGGACAGTTGGATGGTTAAACAATAGAGGTACTCTTTGGCTTTTCTTTCTTTCCCTTTCTTCCTTTCCTTCCTTGTCTTCTTTCCTTCTTTGTTTCCTTCCCTCCATCCTTCTTTGTTTCCATCTTTCCTTCATCTTCTTTTCCTTTCTTCCTTTCCTTCCTTCTTTGCCTCCCAATCCCTTTTCCTTCCTTCCTTCCTGCCCCCCTTCCCTCCGTCCTTCCTTCCTTCCTTCCTTCCATCTTTCCTTCTTCTTCTTTTCCTTTCTTCCTTTCCGTCCTTCCTTCCTTCCTTCCTTCCTTTCTTGTCTTCTTTCCCTTTCTTCCCTTCCTTCCTAATCCCTTTTCCTTCCTTCCTTCCTGCCTCCCTTCCCTCCGTCCTTCCTTCCTTCCTTCCTTCCATCTTTCCTTCATCTTCTTTTCCTTTCTTCCTTTCCTTCCTTCCTTCCTTCCTTTCTTGTCTTCTTTCCCTTTCTTCCCTTCCTTCCTAATCCCTTTTCCTTCCTTCCTTCCTTTTGTCTTTCCTTCCCTCCTTTCTTTCCTTCCCATCACTTTTCCCTTCTTTCCATCCTTGTTTCCTTCCTCCGGTCCATCTTTTTATTGGTCCGGCCCACATGAGATCAAATTTGGTTGTATGTGGCCCTTGAACGAAAATGAGTTTGACACCTCTGCATTAGATCCTCAAACCTGTTTATTAAGAGATACTAAAAATATTGATGCACGATTTAAGAAAAGCTCAAAAGAAGTTTCTCTCATTGGCCTTGTGTGTTGCCAGGAAGTGCATCGCCATCACATGGAAGTCTGACTCCCAACTGGCCTTCAGAAAATGAAATAGCTGTGCTCCACAAAATTACATATACACTCAGGAAAGACTATAATACTTTTAAAGAGATGTGGCAACCCTATTTGGTATATATTGATACATTGTCAGCCTCTATGATGGACGGGTTGTAGATTGAAGCTTCTGTCTACCTTGCCTCTCATTGTTATTATTATATATTATTTTCCTCTCTCTCTCTCTGTCTCTCTCTCTGTCTCTCTCTCTCTCTCTCTCTCTCTCTCTCTCTCTCTCAATTTGTGGGCGGGTTGGTGAGGGGTGTGAAGTTCTGTGTTGTATGTATGTCTTGAAAAATACTGAAAATTGAAAAAAAGAATAAACATTTGTAACAATAGATACAGGAAGCTGGAGAGTTGGATGGTTAAACAATAGAGGCACACTTTGGCTTTTCTTTGACACTCTCCTGTGGTAGACATGAAAGTGTTCAGACATTTTCATGGTATCTCTTATTCTTTTAGCTGAGGTTGGTTTTAAAGGAAGGTTCGTCACATTTTTAATATTTTGGGATGCCTTGTGTAGGAGAAGGAATCATGATACGTTACCTATAACCACAATTAAATATGAAAACACAAAACAATCAGTGGAATGAGCCCAAAATTACAGTTCATTTCTTAAAGAGACTATGATCAATATTTTTATAATATAGTATCAAATGATGATGTATAATGTGAGAGGCGATGCTCAGATTTACAGATCTTCATAGCATCTCGTTGCTTCGCTGTCTGGCTTCAACTTTACTGTTTTGTGTCACTCTCAGCGCTCTCATAGCGGGCAGCTGTTTGAAGAGAAAGAGCTCTACACTACCTGTTCAGCTCCAAGTATCCAACAGAGAAAGTTAGCGACTAGCTGAGGAATATAGTGAAGCATTTAGCCGCTAAACAGCCAGATATTTCCCTCAGGAGTTGATAGAAAACAAAAACAACACTAAAAAAGAAAGTGAATATTGGACACATCGGCTGCTGGACAGAAACACTACTCCAAATAAATGATAATGTTGCACCTTAAATTCTGGTGTGTGAAAATAATCAACTCTTAATTTAAACATCCAGCGTGTTGTTTGGGGGGATTTGCTGGAATGACTTGATGCTTCTTTTTTAGGAGGTTTTTTTCCAGGGCAGCCTCAGGTTGCACCCACCACAGATAAGACCCACAGAGAGGTTAAACCTGTGGGAGACATTCAGGGGTATGCTGAAAGAGGCTTATTTCGGTTAATCAAAACTGGTGGTGAGTCTATGTCCGTTGGGAATTTGGGAGGTTCTGTTTGCTTATGGCTTCAGAGACGAGGCGCTGATTTATTGATTGTGTACACAGGGTGAAATACTTTCCAAGTTTTCTCTTACTGAGTCTCAAATTACTACCACTAAAGCACACAATCTGTGTTTTTCAATTCTCACTTTATTTTCCTAATGTTATCAAGTGGGTTTTATTTTCCCTTCTTATGTTCACTTTGCATGTAATGTGTTGTGTTGTAAAGCACTTTGAGCTGCATTTCTTGTATGAAAGGAGCTAAACAAATAAAGCTATTACTATCATTAGTATTCACATTCATATTTATTCTTTATCCTTGCACTAAATGTCACCTGATTTATATTGTTAGATGTACTGTTGTTGTGTTATATGTGCCTTGTAAAGTGACCTTGAGTGCTGTGAAAGGCGCCTTTAAATAAAATGCATTATTATTATTATTATTATTTGGGAGGAAAGTGTCATAATTTCATTGGAGAATTTCTAGATCGGTCAAGACCTAAAAGTAGAGCTTATGCCAGGTTAAGTGTTTAGAAGGAGTTAAATTATAAGGTGTAATGGGAATTCTTATTATTCATCTTCTCTGATACAAATGAGCAACTATGTCATATGATTAGGTGTATGTGTGTGTGTGTCATAATCTCCTGACTATGACACCACTTATGTTACATGAAATGCTGATTGAGTGAACATCATGTATGTTATAATCTACTGACTAACCATTGTCCTGATTGTACACACGTTATGAAATGACTATTGTGCTTACATCCTTCTGATGGTGGAACAAGGTCATCCTTTCACAAGATAATGTATTGTATATAATCTGAGTATTTCCTCTGCTCTGGGCTCGCTGTGCCATCTCACCCTTGACGACTGAATAAACTAGAGAACGACAATGAACGACTTTGTGCTTCTTGATACAAAATACTGCCAGAACAAAGGTTAAATAAACTAATCTGCACACACAGTGAAAACAGGTGGCAATAGTTCACATGTAGCTACATGATGTTGACATCTTCTGCAACAAAATGAACCATTTTCTGGTACATACTTTGAACGTTTCTATTGTTCTCATGTCTAAAAAGAGGATTAACATCAACGACCGAATGATGGTTTATTTACTTCATCTGATCTGAGAATGGTCAGCGGGTGTCGGCAGCAAAATAAACCTAATCATCTGATCATCTGATGATTTTTATGTTCTTTTTCATGTGAAACACTTTGCATGTAATGTGTTGTGTTGTGCATTTCTTGTATGAAAGGAGCTAAACAAATAAAGCTATCATTATCATTATTATTTGGGAGGAAAGTGTCACAATTTCTTTGGAGAATTTCTGGATCGGTCAAGACCTAAAAGTAGAGTTTATGCCAGGTTAAGTGTTTAGAAGGAGTTAAATTATAAGGTTAAATAAACTAATCTGCACAAATAGGAAAGCAGTGGAAAAGAATGGCAATAGTTGACGTAAAGCTACATGATGTTGACATCTTCTGCAACAAAATGAAGCATTTTCTGGTACATACTTTGAAACTTTCTATTGTTCTCATGTTTTTTGTCCATTTGGTAGAAGAAGAGGATTACTCTTCTTCTGATCTGAGAACTGTCAGCGGGTGTGTTGACAGCGAAATAAACCTCATCATTAAAGAAATTATTTAGTTATTATTGGCATCAGTGCATCACGCGTCTGTCTGAGATGAACTACTGAAATTGGACAGCTGCCTCTTCTTTGTAAGAACTGATTCTAAATACAAATGAATAAACTCCACAAATCCAACAAATAAAAAAAATAAAAATTCATTGATTGAAAGAGGCGTGTTTGCTCTTTTCCTGAATACAGATTGGATGACAACAAAAAAAAGGCTATTCAGCCAAACTATATTGTGGCTCAGGCCCTGGATCTCTGGGGACAACTGGGTCAGAGAAGGAAGCAGCAGCAGCAGCAGCAGCAGCAGCCTGAAACTAAACTCCATCTATCACACTTAAAAAGTTGCCCACCTACACCTATAGCCACCAATACGCCAGGAGATGTTGGGGGGGTTTATAGAGGGATTTTGGAGCAAGATAAAGCTGTGAATAACCATTGGCTTGTTTTTCATTAGGAGAAGCTGATATTGTTTAAGGTTAATTACTGACTTGGGGGCATGGCTTAAAAAACACAAGTCTCTGCGTCGCTGTGGGATGTATTAAACAACTGATTTGTTTCAGACAAGGCACATTTTAAAGAGCAACATCTTAAGGAAACCCTGCAAAAAAAAGGAGAAAAGAGACATTGAGGATGAAATAAATTAAAATAAGTGGATGAGCAGAGAGAAAAACACTTTTATTGCACTCACTCACTAACTCACAGTAACCATGGTTCGGGCGGATGAAAATGAGAAACAAGTACTACTACTACAACCACATGGCCTTGCTAATACAAGGATTCTTAATAAAAGAATATCTTGAAAACCCTCGAAATGAAAAGCTGGTCAAGGTAAAAGCAGAAAAGATTGAATGTTTTTTTTTTCTTTCCTCAACATCTTTTCGCTTCTATTTTGGTTACAGTTGCTGAGAGATCAACCTAGATACTGCATGCAAGAATTAACAATGCATTTATATAAAGAGAGATGTACAAATAAACAGACTCTGCATATTTATAGTGAGTTTTTTCATTAAGAAAAGCTGCGTTGTATAGTGAGCTATTTTCATATCTCTTCACTGCCGAGTATCTTTATTTAACCCTCCTGTTGTCCTCGAGTCAAGGAAGGAAGGGAGGAGGGAGGTAGGAAGGAAAGAAGGAAGGAATGATGGAAAGGAGGAAGAAAGAATGAAAGAAGGAAGGAAAGAAGGAGGGAAAGATGGAAAGGAGGAAGATGGAAGGGAGGAAGAAAGAGGAAGGAAGGAAGGAAGGATGGAAAGGAGGAAGAAAGAGGAAGGATGGAAGGGAGGAAGAAAGAAGTAAAGAAGGAAGGAAGGATGGAAAGGAGGAAGAAGGAAAGAAGGATGGAAGGGAGGAAGAAAGAGGAAGGAGGGAAGGAAGGAAGGGAGGAAGAAAGAGGAAGGAAGGAAGGAGGGAAGGAAGGGTGAAAAGGAGAAAGAAGGAAAGAAAGGAAGGAAGGAAAGAGGAAAGGAAGGAAGGAAGGAAGGAAGGAAGGAACAGTCAAAACATACAGGGTCAATTTGACCCAGGAGGACAACACGAAGGTTTCCATCTAACAGTAAACATTTCTGCCTTTAGTTTTACTTTTCGCTCATGACTGATTCACGGATTCATAACTGAAATTGAAGATACAAATCAGCAAAACACCCTGAATGACACACAGTACGTTTATATCATCACATATTATCACAAATCCACAAATGTCGAATGTTAACACAGGAATATTTCTAGTTTCCTTCTGACAGACAATGCTGGTTTCCATGGCAGAGAGTATTTAGTGTTGTCTCCAAGGTACCCAAACCTTAAACCTGCAATATGGACATATCATCATGACGAACCTGTTTACACATCCAACAGTTTTGAAGCAACATTATCATTCATTTGGAGTCTTGTTTCTCTCCACCTGGTGAATATAAATCCAATATTCTCCTTTAGCTCTGTTTCTTTTTGCTATCTATCAACTCCTGATGGAAATATCTGGCTCTTTAGCTGTTAAATGCTCCACTCTCTTCAACAGATAGTCACTAAAGACCACTTCATGCTTTCCACGGCTGCTACAGACAGCTGTGGACTTGCACACACAGACACGTTCAACATGTGTGTACTGTACTAGTAAACAGTGTTGCAGCGTGATAACTTTCAAAAATCTATTCTGTGCATTTAAAATGGTTGTGCAGGGTTTTTCTGATAAGCTTTTAAATGCAATAATCTCTTAACTTCAAACTCACTTGATGGAACGTACTTCATTGTCGCACTTTAAACAACACGCCCACACCAACACAACCTCTTGTATTGTTTGACACAGGCCTGTTTTCAGTCTGAACTAGAAAAAAGTCCAAAAAAAAAAGAAAAAGAAAAGGAATATGAACAGAAATGCAGTAGAGGAGACAGGCATTCCTGTTTGCTTTTCTAACCCATGTGCAGCTGGCGTGCTTGGCCTTAGACTGAGCTGTGTCTGTTTGCTGTTTGGTGCTCTGCAGATTGTGTATATCTGTTTTTTCAAAGCTTTTTTTTCTGAAAACGGCTGCCTGCTGCTTTCATTGTGAAGGCAGCTGGATTTTTGCGAGATCACAACATCACGAGAGGAGAGAGCAGGATTCATGTTATGAACTCGTGTCTGAACTAGCCATGGTTCAAACTGAAGAAGAAATTCACGTATTGCCAGAGATGTGATGTTATCAAGTGACGTCTAAGAACAACACTTTGAGCTAATGATGTCACAGCCCTTGATTATTACTGCCCCCTGATGATTTCATCTATGGCTTTTGTCTGAATGTAGACCCTCTTCCTGTTGTGACTCCTTGAACCACCTCCCCCACCAAGTTATCATTTGATCTTGCCTCTGTGTCACACCCAGGCGGGGAGCTCCGGTCCTCTGAAATGAAGCCAACGCGGAAGTAACTTAGAACTGCATTCTAGCAAAAGGCCACCAGGGGGCGACCGTCTCTATACAAGTCAATGGAGAATTCACCAACTTCTCACTTGATTTCTAACCTCAGTAAACGTTTTCAAAATGTGTTTATGGTCTCAATCGCTAGTTTAAAGCCTTCTTCAATGCAGTATGATGTTCATTTGGGACATTTTGGCCTGATTTTATATTTGACGATAAAGCAGGGTATGCATTAGGGCGTGGCTACGTCATGATTGGCAGGTTGATTGACCAATGTCCTCGAGATTCAGCCCTCGCAACCATAGCAACCTCCCCCGATCCGCCCATGGCCCCGCCTCATGCCCATATAAGTAGAATCCGTGTTTTAATTTTTCCCAGCATGCACCTGAAATTTTCAAGATGGTGCTGCCCAGATTCGAAACTATTGGCTTCCGAGCAGCAGTCTACAAACCAATGGGTGACGTCACGGATGTTACGTCCATTTCTTTTATACAGTCTATGGTCACACTGTAAGGTCTGAATGCAAATGCTCTCCCTTCCTGCCTTTTGTTTCTTTGCTGATCACTGCCTTGGTCTCACTGTATAAAATGTCTCCATTTCATTTGCTCTGGGTCAGTCCACTGTCTCAGACCCACTCTGTGTCAGTGTGCTCACCGACATCCCAGGGTATCAATAAACATCCAACACCACAGCAAACTTTGAACAAGCACTTGAGTGAATTTCTTCAACAAAATCAATCAGCACAAATCCAGAGGGTCATCCCCATGATCCCACTGCCCTATGTACCCCCAGTTTTATGTTCCTTCAAGGGGTTTACACCAAATTAGACCCTATGTTTCTTCAAGCCTGCATTCTGACAGCACAGGTATAGCCATTCCCTAATGCACATAATGTGTTGTTGCCCCCCCCCCCCCCCCCCCCAAAATGCTTAAAAGATGGTGTGAAACTCTTAATATTATTATTAAACTGAGGGAACATAGGGAACATAGGGCTGAGGGAAGATAGACATGCTCCCAAATCCAGCTGCCTCACAGAGTAAGAAAGTGATAGACTGATGCTTCCTTCATTCAATCACCTGCCAAGTGTTTTTTTTTTTTAAAGTGCCTGTTTTCCAAACTGTTTCCAAGGACGACTTCTCAGGTGGTTCTGTGTAACAAAATATGTGGTGTGTCAGGTCAGCCTGATGCAGCTGAAAACGACACTGTAAGAGCGCTGAGAGTGAACTAAGACAGTAAAGTTGACGTCAGACAGCTAAACAATGAGCTGAAACTCGCCTTCCTTCCTTCTGTCCTTCCTTCCATCTATTCTTCCTCCCATCTGTCCTTCCTTCCTTTCTTCCTTCTGTCCTTCCTTCCATCTGCCATTCCTTCCTTTCTTCCTTCTGTCCTTCCTCCCATCTGTCCTTCCTTCCTTTCTTCCTTCTGTCCTTCCTTCCATCTGCCATTCCTTCCTTTCTCCCTTCCTTCCGTCTGTCCGTCCTTCACTATCTCTCTTTCCTACCTTTCTTCCCTCCTTCCTTTTGCCTGTCTTTCCTTCCTCCCCTTCTTATTTACTTCCTTCCTTCCTCCCCTTCTTATTTCCTTCCTCCCTTCCTCCCTTCCTTCCTTCCTTCCTTTTAATGATCCGGCCCACATGAGAAACTCGCTATAAAAGCTTCATAAAGCTGCAGAGTTGCTGATAATTCTCTGCAGGTTCACTACAAGCACACCAGTGACATTACAATGTCATTTGGTACATTATTATGAAAAATATTGATTATAGCCGCCTTTAACAAAGCAGTCATTTAAACTCAATCCATAATCATTTCCTAAATATAACCTTAATCATTTGGGTTGGCAGATCATAACACAGATTTATTTGTCAAATGGTGATTGGTAGCAGTTTTGGAAAGCGCAGACAAATGTCATCCTGTTATTAGGTTCGTACGACCAGGAAACATGTACAAGTGACATATTTTGGCATTTAATTTGCAAGAATTGTCGTGAAGTTTGTTTGTGAAAGTTTCGACCATTCATTCATTTTAATGCTATAATTATTCATGCTTCTTTCTACCCCATAAAGTCAAATATTGTCATTTTCATTTCTCCTCCGTTTCTGATGTTAATGCATGGCAATCTGATGGAATGCCCTGTTTAATGTAGGTCTTGATTTTACACAGCCGTGCCGACAGAGAAGTCTGTTAGTTGGCACTTTCGGTTATTTATTTTTCCATTACCTGTTAGTGCTCAGTGTTCATTTAAAAGTAAACAGCCTCCTGTTTGACTGAGAGGATTTTTTAATGGACTCTGCCAAACTGTATCCCAAAATTGGATTAGATGTAGAGCGGATTCAAGTGTAAAATTTTTCTACGCATCAAATCATTTTATCTGATATAACGTATTACAAATGCAGATCCCATAATGCACTATGCATAAAAGCACAGCTCTTTTGTCTTTTGACAAGGTGAAAGCTCTGTTTGAGAATGCAAATTGAACTCTGGGATTAAAAGGATGAATAAAAAAAAGCAATTTACTCTATAAATTGAGTGTATTTTTGAGAATATTATTAATCGTTGCTCTTTGGGTGAGGCTCTGGGAAACAGGGCGATGTTTTTTTAAAAGTAAACAAAACTAAATAAGACATCATCACCCTATTCATCACCAGACTACAGTAGAGATTCCTCAAGTGGCCTCTCTCTTTTAATGGTCCTTCCTTCCTTCCTTCCTTCCTTCCTTCCTGTCTTCTTTTCCTTCCTTCCTTCCTTCCTTCCTTCCTTCCTGTCTTCAGGAAGAAGGAAAGGAAAAGAATTAAAATGAGAAGAGAGATTTATCAGTAAATGCTGCACCATCTTGTCATGTGGTTTGAAACATTGGGGGGGGTCATTGTTATTTTTTGAATTAAATCAAGAAGTGAAGTTTCTGTTCCTTCTTGATTTTTATCCCTAGATTTGCAATAAACTACACAGTTTAAAGAGTAATCTGCGCGGTCGTCATCAAGCTGTCCTGCTCAAAGTCTCAATTTTCATAAAACCATTTAGTAAGTGGAAGCACTGAGAGCCAAGACGAGGGAAAACAGCTGAAGTGCTTTCAGTGGGCTGCATTTAGCCAGTGATCGAACAAAGATTCAAGCCTTATAAAAAAAAACCCCACATCACACTTAAAAAAACACCCAGAGATAGTCAGTCTCACTGAAAGCAGATGAGGTTTGCAGCCCTTCCTCGCTCCAGCAGTGAGAACTGATCTGCAAAAAACATGTTTCATACACAAATATCTTGTAAGTATTAGATAACGTTGTGTTTATTCCTGCATGACATGACTCCTATCCTGTGATGAAACGAAACAACACCGCTGAGACTTCCTTTGACATCCATGTGCAACGTGATGATTAACACACTGCAGCTTTTACGACGATGGATCACTCATATATGAACATTCATGACATTTCCAGTTACCTCCAACCCTGAAAAACTACATTCCAAGAAAAATTGTTTCAAACGTCTCCAAGCATGTAAACACTTGTTAAAATATTCATGGGTTTATATCGAACAACAGTTCTTTTCATGCAACGTCCAAACCTGCCCCACAGAGACTCTCACACTAGCCACACTGCCAGAGATCCAAAGAAAGATCACACGGTGGGGTTTACAAATGCACAGCTGAAAGGTAAAGATATGTGTCATGATGAAGGGGTTTGAATTCCCAGGATGAAGATAATATTTCTAATCCTATGTAGATCTTCTGTAGGCAGGGAATGAGCTAACCCATATCCCAAAAATGAGGTCAGTCCGTTGATATTGTGTAAAATGTTGCAAAGCATCAGGAATATCTTTAAATCTGGAGATTCATCACAAGGTTTTCAGGGCTGAGCTGCTACAAAAAAGCAAAGCTAATTATATGAGACAAAGTCACAAATTACACAGATTTCCTGATCAGTTAATGAGAAATAAGGGTATTACTCTTGGTTGCACATCTTATCTAATACTATACGTACAGAATGACACAACATCCGAACATACTCATTTATAGCTCTTGCCTCAAATTCACCAATTCAACTCAATTCTGTTCAAGTTACACACTTCTTTCTTGTATCTTTTTAAATAATTTAAACATAAAAATGATGAAATGTAAAAACATACATCACTGTCAAACATCACAATTAAAACTCGCCTCACGTATCTTTAAAATATTGAAACATTTCTGAACTTCTGAGAGTTGTTGTAATATTTCCAACAGCAGCACATAATGCTGTTCCCTACCTTATCCAATCTACACAAATATTTATACATAAGGTTTCTTATCGCTGCTATACCTGTGCGTACATTCATGCTGATAAATGACTTGCATCATAAATCTTGGCATACACAACAACATCCTCGTAAGCAGCTGCACAACCCTGCACACTGTCTGCTTCTGTTACACTTCACACCAGTTGAGCTTATGTGAAATATATATATATACAAACTGATTATTAAATGCATAATCTTCAACATTATGGATCTGTATTATCCACATATCTGTAAATGATATCATGATGGTACTACTACTACTGGTACAGCTGTTTCAACACACGAGGAAGAAGATAAAAAAGAAATTTTGGCATTTAATTTAATGTCAAAGTCAGCAACATGAAGGAGGATTATACCCCAACAACCTTTTTTTTTTGGAGATAAGCACTGCTGGGATAAAATACAACCATGTCATCTGCATATATATTGATTAATTATGAATAATGGAGCAACCAAAAGACGCTAGTGAAGCTAAAAAGATACAACAGTTTAGAGTTTGGTTAAATATTATGAACTATAAAAACTTGGTGAGAAGTGGTGAGAAATGTGGTAATTGCATATTTTCATTTAATTCTATATGTTTAACCCTCCTGTTGTCCTCGAGTCAAGGAAAGAAAGGCTGGAGGAAGGGAGGAAGGAAGAAGGAAGGAAAGGAGGGAGGAAGGAAGGGAAGGAAGAAGGAAGGAGGGAGGAAGGAAGGAAAGGACGGGGGAAAGAAGAAGAGGAAGGAAAGACGGAAGGAAGGAAGGAAAGGAGGGAGGGAAGGAAAGGAGGGAGGAAAGAAAGGAGCGAGGGAAGGAAGAAGGAAGGCAGAAGGAAGGGAAGGAAGGAGGTAAGGAAGAAGGAAGGAAGGATGGAAGGAAGGAAGGAAGAAGGAAGGAAAGGAGCGAGGGAAGGAAAGGAGGGAGGAAAGAAAGGAGAGAGGGAAGGAAGAAGGAAGGCAGAAGGAAGGAAAGGGAGGAGGGAAGGAAGAAGGAAGGAAGGACGGAAGGAAGGAAGGAAGGAAGGAAGAAGGAAGGAAAGGAGGGAGGGAAGGAAAGAAGGAAGGAAGGAAGGAAGGTAAGGAAAGAAGGAACAGTCAAAACAGACGGGGTCAATTTGACCCGGGAGGACGACACAAGGGTTAAGTATATGCTCAATGTGATGTGATTTTTACAACTTATTACACAACATAACATATGATACTATTATATATTGGACACTTTCAAAGTTCACTATGACGCCTTAGTCCTGTAAATATGACACCATTAATTAAACTGCAGCTCATAATTCTGACCTCTTACCAAATTTTTAAAAGTTTTAAAAAGTTATAAATGCTTTCCTGGCAAAGGAAATTGCCCCCACAGTTCACAGTTCATTTAATAATACAGAGATAATATGGAGATCATATTTAAATCTTGCATTGGCACATTTTATAAGCCCATACAAGAGCCTGTGCTTCACATTTTCCAGCCTCAACCCACATCATAAAGGCCTCTAATGATATTCATTACCGCCAGGATTAATATTACATACTTTATTTTTACATTTATAAATAAGCTTACCTGCCAGATAGTTCAAAGTGGTGTCACAGTATGTTAGCCCTTACTGCCTGTGTTTTACAGTTTGCACCTCTGCAGAAGATAGCAAGATCTCCAAGAATGTATTTGGCATTTAAAAGTAGCTCATACTTAATTATATCTTCTTTTTTACTAAAGCCATAGCAGCTAATTACAACTGTTATAGTGTAGATCAGAGGTGTCAAACCAGTTTTCATTCAAGGGCCACATACAGTCCAATTTGATCTCATGTGGGCCGGGCAATTAAAAAGATGGAAGGAAGGAAGAAGGGAAGGAAGGAAGGAAGGAAAAAAGAAAGAAAGGAAGGAAAAGAAGACAGGAAGGAAGGAAGGAAGAAAAGGAAGGAAGGAAGGACCATTAAAAAGATGGAAGGAAGAAGGGAAGGAAAAGAAGGCAAGAAGGAAGGAAGGAAGGAAGGAAGGAAAAAAGAAAGAAAGGAAGGAAAAGAAGACAGGAAGGAAGGAAGGAAGGAAGGAAGGAAGGAATGACCATTAAAAGATGGAATGAAGGAGGGAAGGAAAGAAGGAAGGAAAAAAGAAAGAAAGGGAGGAAGGAAGGACCATTAAAAAGATGGAAGGAAGGAGGGAAGGAAGAAGGGAAGGAAAAGAAGGCAAGAAGGAAGGAAGGAAGGAAGGAAGGAAGGAAGGAAGGAAGGAAGGACCATTAAAAAGATGGAATGAAGGAGGGAAGGAAAGAAGGAAGAAAGGACAATTAAAAAGATGGAATGAAGGAGGGAAAGAAGAAAGGACCATGAAAAGATGGAAGGAAGGAGGAAAGAAGGGAAAGAAAAGAAGACAAGAAGGAAGGAAGGAAGGAAGGAAAAAAGAAAGAAAGGGAGGAAGGAAGGACAGAAGGAAGGAAGGGAGGACCAATAGAAGGATGTAAAGAAGGAAGGAAGGAAAAAAAGACAGGAAGGAAAGTGGGCCAGTTTGGACCCCTCGGCGGGCCGGTTCTGGCCCACGGGCCGCATGTTTGACACCCTGTAGACAGATTAACAAAGTGTGAGCATCTTATCAACACACACAACTATCCTGAATTCTAACTTCTTACATGAAATGACATTTTACTGGATTGGTTAACATCATTATTAATATCAAACTAAACATATCTGTCTGAGTTGTTCCCCTGGCACAAACACAGGTTGAAAGTATTTATTAAACAGGAAGTATAAGAGGAAGTAGTGGGTTGTAAATCAGACGGTGGTCCGCTAAAGGCTGAGTCTGGTTTGTTTTGTATGCAGGAAACATGCTCGGCCTCTATAGGTGCATCTCCTGAACCCCCCCCCCCCCCCACCACCACCTTTATTATACAACCCTGTTTTAAATAAAGGAAGCTGTCCATCACACTGTGTCCTTGGATCATGTGTGAAGTGTCACTTACATTCTCCTCAATTATGGAGGACTGGATCGCTACGTTGGTTTGGACCATTGAGCCCGTTCACCTCTCGGAGATTAAATGCTGACACAGCACTTAGATTTAAAAATGGGCCCAAATTTGTCATGAAAAAGGAAAAGGGGGCATTTCTTGGCTCTGATGGTGGTGTTTTAAAATGTATTTCTTTTGTTTAATATTTTAATCCATTTATCCACAGTATTGCTTCAATGGGCATGATTTCCTTTTTTCTTTTTTTTCAAAACTTTATTGAAATTTGCAATGTACAAAAAAAGATCAGTCATTCCAGTTCACAGTTTGTGCAATAGCAATAACATGGTTTACAGTCATGTGAAGGCATCATAAGGGTTATTAACAGTAATAATAAATGAGAGACTAAGGAAAGAAAAACAAACCCTGGTATGACAGACTTCATAATCTTCCAAAATAAAATGGAAATTGTATTTGTGACAGCTTATTAGATGAAAACCTCTGAATGGATATCTATCATTGATATACATTTCTTATTTGTAATTAACTTAAGAGACTTAAGATAATAATCAACTTAAATTTGATATATTACAGTTAAGGCTCTTTCTCTTGCTCTTTTGGTGCTTTATCTCCTTATCTGGGAGGCCTGGATGGTGTTTCCTTTGTGATGATATCTGATCATGTGGGTTTATGCTACTTGTGAATGAGATGTTATGTGAATAGCGAGGCTTTATAAGGATAATGTGATATACATTGGGAGGTGTAATGATGCTGTATGCTGATTTTTGATGATGATACTGCTTACCCTGTGACTTCTTTTCCTTTTATTTATCTAATTTTTCATTCATTTATTTGTTTTTGGTGATTTTTTTATTTTTATTTTTTTATTTTATTTTATTTTATTTTATTTTTTACTTTTATTAGTAGGGTCTGTTTTTTTTTTTCTTTTTTTCTTTTCTTTTTTGTCTTTGTGTTATCTCACTTGTATGGTACATATTTCCTATCCTATGTAATAAAGTTGTTTGTATTGAAAAACAATAAAAAAGTTAATTACAAAAACAACTTAAATAATGGAGATGAGTTTTGAAATTTACATTTACGGATATGAAATGTCCTTAATAAAATATAAAGATTGACAATAGTACATAATTTATTTTCTTTGAATTCGAAATAACAAATAATAATGTTCTTCCCTTCAGTGTTGATTTAATGTGTTGTTTTGCACAGTATATAAAATGTACTGCTATATATGAGCAACCATAAAACAAGTGAGTTACACTTTCAGGTTCAGATTTACAAAAGTATTTTTAAATGTAATTCTCTGATTTTGGGAATGGTTTCTATTTCTATTCATGAGACGTAACTCTATGTCATCATCTAACTCAGGAGGATGAAAAACTGAGTTCAGCTTAGTAGTGCACTGACCTGGATTTCGTCAATATTCTCGCTACCTACCAACCAGATGCCCATCAGTATGTTTTCATCAGCACCTCTACTACTTTTTTATTGACTGTACTGTATCCACATGAGGTACATAAAAAGATGTGAAGACCATAATGTGCCTCATCTTTTATTCCTTCAAAATAAAAGCACAAACTGGGGATTTTAAATCTTTCAGGAGCTCTCCCGATTGGATCTCACGAATTACCGAAGATCTCGTGCATCTATCGGATTTATGAACCTATTTAGTCCATTTAGTTGTTTTCATGCTACTCTTATCCTCCGAGTAGAGTAGGGTTATAGGAATAGGCAACACAAAACTCAATGAAAACAAGATTTTATTGTCCTCTTGCTTCTATCAGGAAATGTTCGACCTAACCCTGACCCAGATTTTAGTGGTTTGAGCACCACTTGTGATTTCAAAGATAGATTTGAGTATTATTATAATCTGCTTGGTCTCACTCACCTAAATGTCAGAGGTCTACTTCCTAAATTGGATCTAGTAAAAATCTGGGCAAAATCATCTCATACTGATATTTATGAAACTTGGCTGAAGAAATCTATTACAGACAAATACATTGCAATTAAGGGTTACAATGATTTGCATCGTGGGCGTCCCAGAAAAGGTGATACCGTTCCCATTTACATAAAAATAATAAAAAAAATAAAACAATTAATGCTACCATCCTATCATCACTATCTCTCCGCACTCAGCAGACAATTTGAACTTATTGTCTTCAAACTGAAACTTCTTAAAGGCCATTTTATCATTTTATCATTGTTGTGGGTTTTTTATAGACTCCCGCCCCCCCCCACCACCACCACCACCACCCCTCCCGCAGTGAGCAGTGAGTCTTTGTCATCATTGAGTAAACAACCTTAGATTTTAATGAGATTCTCCTTGTTGGAGATTTTAACAGGGAGTGGTTGTCCTCTGTGTCTGACAGTTTTAAAACTACCTGTGACTTATTTAATCTTACACAACTAATTAATAGCTTAACTCGTCTGGAATAAATGCCCAGAGAAAGAAGAAAGTTTTTTGTTTTTTTTAAACAATACTCCTCATAAATATTCAGATATTGGTATTTTTGGCAAATGATATGAGAAACCATAGTGTTATAGCTGCAATCAATCAATCAATCTTTATACTGTATATATAGCACCAATCAAGTTATCTCAAGGTACTTTACACATATATCCAGTCTAGACTGTATCTTTAAGTTAAATTTAAGAGATCCAACATTCCCACATGAGCAAGCACTTGGTGACAGTGGGAAGGAAAAACTCTCTTTTAACAGGAAGAAACCTCAGGCAGAACCGGTCTATCTGCCTCGGTCGGTTGGGGTTGAGAGGGAGAGAGAGGGGGCAATAAAGGGAGAGAGAAAGGAGAGGAGAGAGAGAGAGAGAGAGAGAGGCGAGACAAACTAATCTCCCGAAATCAAGCCCACAAATTGTTCTTGAATGAGATTTTAAGCATTTCTGTGAGCAAGCTTTTCTTTCTCATTAACGATACAGAACCGACTTGGAAAGACTTTCATGATGCTTTTACTAATATTATAAATAAACATGCTACCTTTCGCAAATTCAGAGTGACAGCAATCGTTGGTTCCCCCCCCCCCCACTCAGCTGTCCAGTCTACTAATAGAAAGGGATATTGCCTGGGCTTCAGTCTCACAATGCCAGACAATTGGGAGATCTCTGCCTGCTGATTGTCTGGGGATTTCTAAATGCACAGTAGTTACTTGAATGGCGGTGAGAACAACAGCTAACAAACCTTACCGGAAATGATGACTGTCCATGTCACCGCCCAAATAGGAAGGACGACTTTGGATTAGTTCTGCATTGCATGGTTTAACACCCAATTTTAACAACTAAAGCTAGCAACTTATATGATCGTAAGAAGTTTTGGAAATTGATGAAATCTTTATTTGGGAGTGTAACCATGAGCCTACATTTCATTCATGTATGTAATCCAACAGCTAACCTGCTGCTGTAGAGGTATAAATACATTCAGCGCTCAGCTACAGTTAGCTAGTTAGCTGAGTTAGCCGCTGAGATAGCCACCGAGCTACCAGCCGAGTTAGCCGCCGAGTTAGCAGCAGAAAGCTCTCAAACGTAGCGTCCATGTTTGGGTAGAGGTGGTGACTTTGATTGACAGGTGACACTCGGTAGGGGGCGGGGCTTCAGCGGACTCGGAGGCCACGCCCACAGTGTTTGGGAGCAGAAACAGAGGCTGAAGCCTAATTTCATACATTTGGCGATTTTTTTAATCATTCAAATTTGGCAGGGTGGTTAACAACACACTTTTCTGTGGTACGTCAAACTCAGAACACATATTTATTCTTACTTTACATGGACTTTAACTGCTTTAATGAACATTTTCTTTCTTTGGCTTCTTCATTTGAGTCATCTTCTTCACCACCCCCAAATTAATTATATGGTTCAACCATTCAATCTTACTCCTCTTGATGTGATAGTGATTCACTGAGCCTTAAAGCAACTGGATCCTAACAAATCCGCAGGTCCTGACAAGCTTGATCCAAGTTAGCTGTAGACTTTATAGCGGAACGTCTGACTCATGTTTTTAATCTTACCTTTTCCAACAATGAGAGTCCTAACGTATGGAAATCTGCCTATGTTCTCCCTTTGATGAAAGGAGGGGATCCCTCAGTTGTATAATAACTACATGCTGATCTACAGAACCGCTGCTGTAAAGTTGTGAATGATATTATTGAGTCACTGCACTGCAAAAAATAGTGTGAAACTCTTTTTATTGATTTGTCCGAGGCTTTTAACACAGTTGGAAATGTCATCTTGGAGGATTCACTCTACAATATTGGCTTATCTTAACTTCTTTCCTCCCTGTATCAAAAGGTTTTGCCCCAGGGCTCTATATAAAGACCACTGTTATTCTCCACATACATAAATAATCTTTGTGATAATTCATTAAATGTTGCGTTTAATTTCTATGCAGATGATATAGTTATCTATGTCTAATCCCACTAAGTAGTACAAACCTTTTGAATTCCTGCAGCTTTCCTTTGATGTTGTTCAGTCCTGTTTAAATCAACTTAAAGTAGTATTAAATGCAGACAAAAAACTAATTCATGCTATTTTTTTTTACAAATTGCAAAGACTTATTATTTAGCCTTCATAAGACCTCAACTGCCCCAGGGGTTGAAATTGAACTCTAACCCTAACCCCTGGTCACAACATATCAGTATTTAGGTATCATTATTGATCAGAACCTGTCATTCAAATAACACATTGAAAACTTTTTTCCAGGCTGAATAAATCCTGTTTCTCCCTCCAAAACAAGGAAACATTTGATTTCAGCACTTTTTTTTTTAAACCTTTATTGGACTATGGTGATCATTCATTCATTATGAATGCACCTGATCAATGCCTAAAGAAGTTGGATACTGTGTATTACCATATTTCTGTTTTATTGCTGGACAAAAAACAAATTCATGCTATTTTCAAATTGCAAAGACTTATTATTTAGTCTTCATAAGACCTCAACTGCCCCAGGGGTTGAAATTGAAATGGTCACAATATATCAGTATTGTGGTATTATTATTGATCAGAACTTGCTTGTCATTCAAATTACACACTGAAACCTTTTTTCCAAGCTGAAACATAAATTACATTAATTTAATTCAAAGAATAAATCTTGTTTCTCCCTCCAAAACAAGGAAACATTTGATTTCAGCACCTTTTTTTTGTTTTTTGTTTACCTTTATTGGACTATGGCGATCTGTTCATTATGAATGCACCTGATCAACGCCTTAAGAAGTTGGATATTGTGTATTACCATATTTCTGTTTTATTGCTGGCTGTGGCAATCTAACACATCACTGTGCACTTAATTCTGCTGCTAAGTGGCTCTCTCGGTATGTCCACAGACTTCGCTTTTAAAATATAAATCTTTCCTCAGGCTGGTTCATCTTTATCTATGTACATACATGTGTAAAAAAAACTAAATCAATATGCCCTGCACTCACATGTTGGTCCTCAGAGTCCTGGAAGATAATGTACAGAAGGATCTAAATGTGTCAGCTGATTACTATGAGGGGGATTTGAGTCAGTTTGAAATGATCTAGAAAACAGTACCCTTGGTCAATATGACTGCTACTACATTTCCACTGAAAATGATACCAGTTTGTGCCTCATAAAAGAGATTGTAACCCTCCTGTCGTCCTCCCGGGTCAAATTGACCCCGTCTGTTTTGACTGTTCCTTCTTTCCCCCCTTCCTTCCTTCTGTCTGTTCTTTCTCCCTCCTTCTATCTTTCATTCCCTCCTTCCTTCTTTCCTTTCCTTCCTCCCCCCTACCTTCCTCCCTTCCTCTCTCTTTCCTCCCTTCCTTCCTTCCTTCTTTCTTCTTCCTCCCTTCCTTCCTTGACTCGAGGACAACAGGAGAGTTAATGAGATTTTTACCTCCTTAAATAAAGGATTTATATAACATCAGCACATGTTTGTTTTTGCCAGTTTGGGTCATTTCATATCACAGATTTCTGTTTGTGCTGTTGCTCTTCTCACTGGTTTTAAGTAGGTAGGGGTGTCACATAAATCTAATAGTGTTTCAACATTTTAATCAAAATGTGATGACAGCTGTGAGGCTGTTTGCTTATGTTGCCCACACTTTAAATCACACCTGATCAAACGCCACCCACAGTCATCATGAAGCAGATTAGCTGAATTTTTAACGTGTTTAATTCCTTAATCATCTATACCTGAAGGTGTTTCATTTCCCATTTTAACTTATTGTTGTTTATTTAACCATTGTTATTAACTATTACATAGAAAAACATTGAAATTGAAATCAAGCTGTTTGGGGATTTAAGTTCAGTCTCACTTTCACGGGAGTCCAAACACTTCCCAATATTTTTTTAAGGGTGGGGAAATATTAGAAACTTGTAATTTAATGCACAACCACCCACTATGGCCTCAATAATAAAGATATATACCACCTTTGTGACAATGCCAACAAAAACTGATAAAGTATAAGCTTCATAAAAGTAAGATATGGTTGTTGTATTAGATTGCATCAGATTGCACAAGTGTTCCTAATTATAAGTGTATAGTGGGTGTAGATATTGATCATAGTCAATTTCCTTCTCAATGCCAATCCCCCTGCTCACATTCAATCCTACACCATTAATTATGGGATCACACTTTGTATTCCAACATATTGAAAGTCTTCCAAACATTACTACTTTTTCCACTATAAGACCAACTCAAAAGTTTTCGGAATAAAGAGGTCATTCATTCTCATTAGATTTTAATTTGCTTACTTTTTGAGGAATACACAAATGATGTCAAAATACCCAGAAACCTCTTCAGCTATAGGTGACTGACGTGTGTGGTTAGATGACAGAGAGTCCAGATTGTTTTTGTTTTTAGCCATTGAGCTCAATCCAGTTATGGCACTTATTACAATCAGGCTAGACTTAATTGTGCTGCTGTATTATGTAACCCTCCACATCCCTTTTTGATGGTATTCTCTTCTGAGCTGGTCGAGTGGCCTAATTGAAAGTATTCAATAGACAATTTATTGGCAGGATGAAATTAGCTTACTGGCACACATCAAAGTAACATTTGCCAGTTGGAGCCGAGTAAAGTGTCAAAACCGAAACTGAAGTGAAAACAGAGCGCAACACATATTGAGGGTGTTAATAGAAGAGATTCAGCAGCAGGATCAAGGTGAACAACACCCACAGACATCAGTGTCAGGTTTTTATAATGGAATTCATAAACCACATGAATGAGGATTTATAATGGAATTCACTAACGCTGATGAATGCCGCGCTATGATTTGATGAACCTTTTTACTGCTCAGCTCACAATGCAGATGCAGATTTTGTTTGTGCTTAAATTTGGACTGCTGTTGACCAATTAGATTTAATTGGATGAAAAACAGACAAGTCATAATTCATCCTTGTTGTCCTTTCTTTCTTTTTTTCCTCTCTCTCTCTCTCTCTCACCAATTTAAATTAAGCCGTGTGTATGTTTCACACAAATAGGGAGAACAGCGATTATAGAAATCATAGAAATTTGTCATACTAAAAGGAAGACATATGGCATATATATAAAAGCGCATTTTCTGTGGTATTTGTTGTTGCCGCGCCATAAATTGAAGCTAATTGGGTGACAGTCGAGCTGAGTCGGTGCAACGCTAATATGACTGAAGGATCACTGGCTTAAATCTCTACTTGGAGAAAATTCCTGGCAGAGTGAATGAGAGGCATTCATCCTTGTTCAGTAAATGCCATTAGAGCTGCGTTGTGCAATACATAGAGATTTGGATTGGTCCGCTGAAGCTGCCCAGTGGTCATCAAGCTCAGCCTCTGTGGAATGACTGGACCACCAAGACCGTGGTGATGTGTGGTATGTGTGCTTTAAAATGAAACAGCCTGACTTGACTCTAACACTAACACCTTATTAGCAACAAGACTAAGAGTCTACAGCAACACTATAGCAGCTCTATGAGGCTGCACTTATAGGTTAAAGTCAACATGCTAATATGTTCATAATGAAAAGGCTACATGCTGATTTTTAGTGGGTCTAATAGTACCATAGTCACTATCTTGTTAATTAATGCTAAACATAAAGTACACCTAAAGGCTGTTGGGAAGCTGGGGATCACCAAGTCATCATCATGTGGGGGATTGAGGGTGGAACGTACCAAGGTTTTATTTGTTATCTATCCAATAGCTGTCAATAAAGTTCAATAAAAAGTGACATCATGGTGAGTAAAAGTAAAGTTACTCAAAACTGTACTTCACTATGGTTTTGAGGTGCTTGAGTATTTCTATTTTATGCTACTTTATACTTCCACTCCACATCAGAGGGAGATATTGGACTTTTTACTCATTTATTTGACAGCTTTAGTTACTTTTCAGATGAAGATTTGACACAATGGATAATATAACAAGCTTTTAAAATACAACACTTTTTGGCATCTTACAAAAAGCAGTGTGTAGTCAGGCTCACATTTCAGATGCCTATGAGTTGTTAACAGCTCCACCAAATAGTGATTTTTCCCTCTAAACTTCTCACATGGTTTCATTTCAATAAATGTTCAAATGATCCAATATTTCAGCAAAAATCAAAGATTAGAGAAAAAGTCCAAAAACACATTTGTTTTTTCTTCTTTCTTCTCCGATTAATCATCTCATGACCCCTCATATTTATCTGCTGACCCTTTGGAGGGGCCCCACCCCTAGGTTGGGAACCACTGGACTAAACTAGCTAACTGTATATAAAGTAGTGTAAACTAGCTAACTGAATATAAAGTAGCGTAAACTAGCTAACTGTATATAAAGTAGTGTAAACTAGCTAACTGTATATAAAGTAGCGTAAACTACTATCACTACTTTTACTGTAATACTGCATACTACATCACTATAATACTGCAGTACTTTTACTTTAAATAATGCTCGTACTTCTGTACTTTTAGTTGAGTAGGATTTTATATACAGGGTTTTTACTTGTAATGGAGTATTCTTACGTTGCTGTATTGGTACTTTTACTTAAGTAAAGGATTTAAATACTTATTCCACTACTGTACAAGAGGAAAAGTCATGGAGTTACTAAAATCTTGATATTCTGGACACCATGAATATATGTATACAATTTGATGAAAGTCCAACCAATAGTTTTTGAGATATTTCAGCTGATCATTGACATTGTCATCTGCTAGCAGCACTTAAATTGTTGAAATAAACTCAACAGATGTTTAAAGATACAGTTTCTGTAAGTTCACTGATTGGAGACAAATATTCGGTCTATAAGATATAAGTTGTTTGTAACCTTCAGACTGAATCCCGACAGCTTGCATGTGTCAGTTTCTTCAAGGTCTTTGCAATGTAACTGACATATATTCAGTGTTTGGTAATAATATTCATTGAAATATTTGGAGGCATTCTGCTGTCTTTCATACGATAAGTTATTTGGCCCATTGTTCCGTGGTGTATATGGAAATGCATTTCTCAAGTAATATTCTCTGCATATTAGGGGCCACTGATTAAAGTAGATAACTGATGGAAACTCATAAGCTATGACTCCCACACGTTTTAGGGATTCGAGACATAGACTGGATGATACACGAGTGAAAGTTTTAATTTCCAATTCAGTAATTCATAAATGAAAAATAAACAAATCTTTAAATAAACCACTGGATGTTGGCTCTGGGACACAAATTTGTTTTCAAAGCACTTATAAATCCTGATTGCTGCACTGATACCACACACACACACACAGACTCAGATACACACATTAGCTCACAGAGGGATCAATCTACACAAAGACTTGTCTTCATCATTCAGATGATTCATACACTGCTGCAGCGTAATTGTGCCTTTATTGTCTCGGGTGATCAACTTGACAGACAGTAATGAAATGAATGACAGAAGATACCTCAGCATTGCGCTCAGCCTCCAACACACAAAGCAACACAGAGTCCTTGTCCGCACAGGAAGTGAGGGGATGGAATTCATTATCGTCAAATTAATAAGTCTTTAAAGTGTCCCCCCCTTCCCCCCTCCCAAAAAAATAAAAAGTTATGGGGCCTTTTCATCCAGAGGCAGTTGGAGCTTCGTGCCCTTTCGCCTCTTCCCAAAAAGAACTGCGACATTTGTTCACACAGGTGCGTCTCTGCCTTGTGTCTCTCTCATCCCCCCCTTGACACTCCGTCTCTTCACTGCAGTCAATCTTGCTTTGTGCTTTTTAGGCGCCTCTTCTTAATCCCCATGATATGGCTTACTTGACATTCTCCCGTAATGCATTGCACTGCTGCTGTCAAGGCTAAGGACCCTCATACTCTGCACCATCACTCAGGAAACTCAGTTGGGTTTTCAGATCTAGTTGATTGGGGCCTTCTGGTGGCCCACTGGTCTAAAACACATAACACATTATTCTCAGCTCAAATCTGACCAGGCAGTCTTTGCTGCATGTCATCTATCTCTCTTTCCTCTTGCTTCCTGTCACTTTTTATTGCTCAATGAGGAAAAAATAGGAATTCTAGTGTAGGGAGAAAAAAACTAGACCTGCATGCTGATGGGAGATGAAAAAAAGAACAATATGCTGCTGGCAGGGCTTTTAATTTTGCACGTATCAGTGTTAATGGTCATGACATGAACTGGGTGGCGTTTGACAGGCAGCGTGTTGCACTGCGCTTCCGAGAAGTGATGAGACTGTAGCTCACTTGTAATGAATAAAAGCCGGCTGAGACTGAACAGCTCTTAAGTGATGAAAAATGGCTGTAGAGCTGCTATGGATTTTTCAAACCGTCTGCCGTTGACTCTCCTGACATTTCGGCTAACGTGCGGAGACAGCCAGCAAACAACAAAATTTCCACTGTAGCACAAGCACAAAGAGAAAATGATCACAAACAGTTTGAAGGAAGAGCAGGAGACGCCGGCGAAATCTGTACCGACCTCTGGATTATTGAGAAAGTAGAGAAGAAAGTGATTAAGACGAGTTGGAAGTGACATTTCTCACTTTGAATCTAAACCCTAAACCATCCGAGTGTGTACGGCTCCTCAACTTTTATTCACACAAAAGCTTCCTTCAGTTGTTATTCTGCTCATCTTTCTAAGTTCCTCTGTATCTCATTCATAACTTTTCTTCAGGAGTCATGATGTGAACGTGTTTGGCGTGTCTCTCCAATATTTACAATGTGCAGCCATGTCCAATAAACTCAAAGAGTTCACCCTTACACCAGTAAGAGCTCTGTGATTCCTATTAAATTACTGGGGAGACAGAGACACCCTCTGGTCTGTTCCTGCCGTTACTGCACAATAACCAGTGCATACGCTTCTTTTACTGACACATATTCAGATTAATGACCTTAAAATTTACATATTGTGATACTCCTATAATAAGAACAATGAAACCTTAAGTGTCCCACTACAAACATCAATGAGCTAAACAACATGCTAACAACATATTAAGTCTAATTCTTAACATTTCTACTGATGTGAATATAGAAAAGCTGCAATAATTACTTAATGAATCAATTAGTTGATAGACAGAAAATTATTTGGCAACAATTTGGATCATTTAGTAATCGTTTTTGTCATTTTTTAAAATAAAAAATACAAAATATTTGCCAGTTTCAGCTTTTTATGTGTGATGATTTTGCTTTTCTTTGTCATACATGAGAATAAACTGATTACTTCTTTGTTTAGGATGGTTGCTTGAACAAAATAAGATATAAAAAAGATGACACCTTTGACTCCTTTTTGTTATTATTTAAATTATAAATGATAATTTTCTCTATTTTCTGACATTTTACAGACAAAATTATCAATCATCAATTCAAATATTCATTTGTTGCAATCCTAAACTACAGAAAAACAAATTCTGACAGTGTATTATTCATACTGGCTGCATCGGCAGGAAATTATACCAATTTAATAGCTGTCAAAGTGCTGTGAGTGTTCACTCCAACTGCGTGGCGGATAAATATCAACATCTGTGTCATTAGAGAGGAAGCAGGGGAGTGAGAGGACAGATAGAAATGAACAGAGAGAGAGAGAGAGAGAGAGAGAGAGAGAGAGAGAGAGAGAGAGAGAGAGAGAGAGAGAGAGAGAGAGAGAATAAACAAGGCCATCGGGGAAATAAGTCCAGTCATTTCCATGTGTGTTCCTGTGAGCCGGGGGTTTAACAAGCCGCGCATAACTACGGGCCTGCGTGGGTGGAGTTCCTCTTAATCATAGCTATGAATGTTCAGCAGGAAAGCTACCAGGAGGAGAAACTTGTTAATTGAGATCTTGATCCTCCAGAGGTGTCTGCTATAACTTCAAGCTCTCCTCCCAATTTCTTTCTTTCTTTTTTTTTTCAGATTATTTTATTAGCTCATGCAGGCCACACTTGAGGGCACAATTTAATGAGGTTTGTGCATTGTTGATGTTTGTGGGAGCCACCAACCATTCAGCATATAGAGAGAATTATCTGGGAGGAGGGGGGAAAAAAGTGGTGGTGGGGGGGGGGGGGGGGGGGGGGGCACTAAATGACTAAAAATCTACATTTTAACAAAAGATTTCACCTGAACGTCTCATTGTTTTGTTTAGTTAACTAACATTTAATGCAGTGTCTGATAATCCTGCATATTTATGTGTACACAGATTTATCATGCAAGGCCTCCTTTAATCTACCAACTGCTCCGTTCATCTGTGCATCAAATCCATATTGTGAAGATGTCGTCAATGAGGTGAATTATGTGGGACTAAACAGCAGCTACTGATAATCTTAGCATTTCATTTGAGCCTGTTATTAAATCTAATAGAATAAATAAAGATGTCTAGATCAGGGGTGTCAAACTCATCTTCATTCTAGGGTCACATACAGCCCAATTTGATCTTATGTGGGCCGGTCCATTAAAAGGAAGGAAGGAAGAAAGAAAGGGAGGATCGGAGGAAGGAGGAAAGAGGAAAGATGCAGGGATGGAAGGAAGAGGAGAGAAGACATTAAGTAAAGATGAAAGAAAGGAAGGAAGGAATGGAAGGAAGATTGAAGGAAGGAAGGGAGGAAGGACAGATGGAAGTAAGGAAGGAGTGAAAGACAGATGGAAGGAATAAAAGAGAAGACAGGATGAAAAGATGGAAGGAAGAAAGAGAGGACAGGATGAAAAGATGGAAGGAAGAAGGACGGAAGAAAGAAGGATCGGAGGAAGGAAGGAAAGATGGAAGGAAGAGAGGAGAGAAGACATTAAGGAAAGATGAAAGAAAGGAAGGAAGGAATGGAAGAAAGATTGAAGGAAGGAAGGGAGGAAGGACAGATGGAAGTAAGGAAGGAGTGAAAGACAGATGGAAGGAATAAAAGAGAAGACAGGATGAAAAGATGGAAGGAAGAAAGAGAAGGATCGGAGGAAGGAAGAGAGGAGAGAAGACATTAAGGAAAGATGAAAGAAAGGAAGGAAGGAAGGAATGAAAGAAAGGACAGAAGGAAGGAAGAAAGGGTGGATGGAAAGATGGAAGGAAAAGAAGACAGGAAGGAAAGTGGGCCGGATTGGACTCCTCGGCCGGCCGGTTCTGGCCCGCGGGCCGCATGTTTGACACCCCTGGTCTAGATGGTCTTCCAAGTAGCTCAAGTGTAGTTTGATATTTCTTTTTTTTCTTCTTTTTTAATTATGATATCTTTAATTATGTCTCATTTCTGTGGATTTCATGCCTACAAGCTTCATACTGTATACTGTATAGGTGCATCATTTAAAATCCAAGCATTGTAGCCGTTAGATTAAACACATCCTGAAGAATTTGCATGCAGCTCAGATCGTCGAGGCATTTCCGACTAAACAGTCTTTGGATACGATTTCTTTACTATTTCATCAACTTTGTGGGGAATTTGCGGCTTGATTCGAAACCCCTCGACACGACAAACTTCTGAAAAAAGGTCGAGCAGGTTGAATTCTTTGGAGGGCTTTGGCTTCGATTGTTAATTCAGAGCGAGGAGCGCCGATGTCTCCGAGAGAGTATTTTGTTAATTCTGTCCTGCCTTTAGTCAAACACCAAGAGTTCACAAGCCAAGCGGGGTCAACCTGCTGAATCTTAACACTCCTGTTGTCCTCAAGTCAAGGAAGGAAGGATGGAAAGATGGAAGGATGGAAGGGAGGAAGAAAGAATGAAGGAAGGGTGGAAGGAAAGGAGGATGGAAGGATGGAAGGGAGGAAGAAAGAAGGAAGGAAGGATGGACGGAAAGGAGGATGGGAGGATAGAAGGATGGAAGGGAGGAAGAGGGAAGGAAGGAAGGAAGGAAAGGAAGGAAGGACGGTAGCAGGGAGGAAGGAAGGGAGGAAAGGAGGACGGAAGGGAGGAAGAAAGAAGGATGGAAGGGAGGAAGAGGGAAGGAAGAGAGGAAGGAAAGACAGTAGCAGGGAGGAAAGGAGGGAAGGAAGAGAGGAAGGAAAGGAAGGATGGAAGGGAGGGAGGAAGAAAGAAGGAAGAAAGAAGGAATGAAGGATGGAAGAAAAGGAGGATGGAAGGAAGGTAGGGAGGAAGAGAGGGAGGAAGGAAGGACGGTAGCAGGGAGGAAGGGAGGGAGGAAGAAGGAAGGAAAGGAGGAAGAAAGGATGGATGGAAGGAAGGAAGGAAGGTTAAATATGCTCCAAAGTTAAAACACAACACTGTTTTTTGCTCTTCTTTTTGTTTGTTTTTTACTTCAGTTTCATCAACAGCGTAAAAAAACCAAAAAAACCAAACAACAAAGAACCATGAGCATTAAATAAGGGACCAATTAAAATACGTTAGAAATGATGTGCATTTATTTACCGTTGTTATTCACGTGCATCTGTTCGGCCAAAAAAAAAAAAACTTTAAAAAAAAGTGAAGACACATACATCATCTGTGTAAACGAAGATAAGCCACAAGCTACAAACCTAAGCTCGTGTTACTATGCTGGATGTTTGATTTGGCAAACGTCGTGTGGATCGGATATAAGAGAGGGCTGCGTGGAAGAAAAAAAAAAAAAAGAAGAAAAAGAAAAGTCCATGTTGGGTCAGCTGTCAATGTCCATGTCCACTGCTCAGCTCTCGTCTGCCTCCAGGTTAATGTTGTTACCAAACTTGGCGTAGAGCTGGACCTTCAGATCACCCAAAACCTGCAGTATCGCTGACACTCGCTCCTCCAGCCCTTTCACTTCCTGCTCCAGTTTTTCCTGATTACAGATTATAAAAATAAAATAAAATAAAAACTCCAATTACACGACAGCAGGTAAAATGTGGCAAACAGGAAACGGTAATTTTCTGCAGTACTGTGTAAAAGTTTTAATGGCGATCAACATTTATTGTTCAGTTTCTTTATTAACCTTTGTGTCGTTTTGACCCCGTCTGTTTTGACAGTTCCTCCCCTTCCTTTCTTCCGTCTGTCTTTCCTCCCTCCCTCCTTCTCTCTTTATTTCCTTCCTCCCTTCCTTTCTTCCTTCTGTCCTTCCTCCCTCCCTCCTTCTCTTTATTTCCTTCCTCTCTCTTTCCTCCCTTCCTTCTTTCCATCCCTCTTTCTTCCCTCCTTCCTTCATTCCTCCATACCCCTTTCTTCCTTCCTCCTTATTTCCTTTCTTCCTTTCTTCTGTCCTTCCTTCCTCCCTTCTTTCTTTCCTTACTCCATTCCCCTTTCTTCCTGTCCTTATTCCTCCCTCCATCTTTCCTTCCTTCCTTCCTTCTGTCCTTATTCCTCCCTCCTTCTTTCCTTCCTCCATCCCCCTTTCTTCCTTCCTTCTGTCCTTATTCCTCCCTCCTTCTTTCCTTCCTTCCTTATGTCCTTATTCCTCCCTTCCTCCCTCTCTCGCTCCCTCCGTCTTTCCTCCCTTCCTTCCTTTCCTTCCTCCCTTGACATGAGGACAACAGGAGGGTTAATAAACAGTAAAGTGTTTCCTCTAGCCTAGGTTTACTCCTCCTCTGCTCCCTGCTGCTCTTATTACCGAGCGTTTACACCCAAACAAACAGTTAAAGAATCATTCTTATAAATATTAACATGTTTTATTTAATAACAATAATTAGAACTTAACTTTTATTATTTTACAACAGAACAATTATTATAAACACTGTTTTGTCCACGGTGTGCGTCCTTTAATGCTGCAGTGGATCTTTCCGAGCGTCTTTGTACGATGGCACTGCAGGTGGGCTGCTACTCTGTCTCTGTCTCATACTGAACACACCGACCCTAGTCTGTGGTTGATTCTCATCCACTCTCTCTCTCGGTGTGGCTGTGTGTGTGTGTCTGTGTGTGTGTGTGTGTGTGTGTGTGTGTGTGTGTAGCTCCAAAACAGAGCAGAGGAGAACGGATGATGCAGAGTGAAATGAAATGATTTCACATGAATGAGATCAATAACATAATAGCCTATTTAGTTTATTTAGTAACCCTCCTGTTGTCCTCGAGTCAAGGAAGGGAGGAAGAAGGAAGGAAGGAAGGAAGGAAGGAAGGTAGGTAGGAGGGAGGGAGAGAGGAAAAGAGGAAGGAAGGAAAGAAGGACAGAGGAAAGAAGGAAGGGAGGAAGGAAGGAAAGAAAGAAGGAAGGAAGGGAGGAAAGGGAGAGGAAGGGAAGAAGGTAGGGGGAGGAAAGAAAGAGAAGGAGGGAGGGAGGGAGGAAGGAAAGGAAAGAAGGGAGGAGGGAAGGAAAGAGAGAAGGAGGGAGAAAGGACAGACAGAAGAAAGGAAGGAAGGAAGGAAGGAAGGGGGGAAAGAAGGAACAGTCAAAACAGACGGGGTTCAATTGGAGGACGACAGGAGGGTTAAAGGATCACTGTGTAGACCTGACCTATAGGAGAAGTGACCTTAAATGACTCCTGTTGTGATTTGGTGCTTTATATAACTTTTTTTTAAACCCATAATTTTCAGAACAAAATGGCAACGGTCAGTATTAAGTGTGACCTCTGTTGGCACTGAGCACATGTTGAACTCTCTTGGGGAAACTGTCCTGATGTTGATAGAAGCTGATTTTTCCTTTCAGAGCTGACAACATTATGATTTCATGTCTGTCAAACAAATACTGTGATCTGTTTTGACTGGTCCTTCTTTCCTCTTTTCCTCCCTTTTTTCCCTTCCTTCTTTCCTCCGCCCTCCCTTTCTTCTTTCCTTCCTCCCTCCTTTCCTCCCTCCTTCCTCCCTCCCTCCTTCCCTTCCTCCCTGCCTACTTTCCTCCCTTCTTCCTCCCTTCCTTCCTTGACTCGAGGACAACAGGAGGGTTAAACCAGTTTCAATGAATTTACACGAATGAGCTGCGTCAACAACGACAAAACAAAAACACAGAAGGCAAAGAACAAGAGGAGAAGGAGGAGTAGGAGGAGGAAAAGACGGAGGAGAGAAAAGATGATGGTGTAAAATGTGAGCTAAATTATCATCAGCAGATATAATGAGCTGACGTGCCAGCGGTTCCACATTAGTCATTCGGTGTGTGTATCTGCTGCTGCTGCTCCACATCAATCAGCAGCAGCAGCCCCTGTGCTCTGTGCTTTGTTGTGTGCTGATGAAGCTCCGAACACCACAAGGACAAAACAGGGACATCCTGGAAGGTCTCGTATCCAGTCCCTCTTTTGTCAGTGCTCGCCCTCGCTCTGGTGCAGCGGCTATACGGAGCGAGCTGAAACTACTCTGCTCTCCTCCTGTAGTTTTACTGACGAGGATCTCAAGTGCCTTTGTGTAAAAAGAAAAATGCTTCCTGGATGAACAAAGCCTGCTGACAGCGAGGCCTGAACGTATACTAGAGCATGTTTATGAGCACTTATTCTGCCCTCAGTGATAAATATGGTTTCGTTGATCAACAGGAAATGAATCACTGGCTATTTTGATAATCCAGTAAACATTTTGAGTATTTTTTAAAGAAAGAAATGCCTTTAAAAAAAATCTCTTGCATATCTGAATAGTCTTCCTGACAGGTGCACACTGCCTTCACTCGCTCAATAAGGTTATTTTTTAATAAATAGGGGTTAAAATGTGACGATAAACATATTAATAACTTGCAAAGATTCTTTTCTTGTGGACCCAGCATCAAATTTCTGCTTTTAATCCATTTTGAGAGAATATATTAGAGGATTATGGTAAAAATGTCTAAGTGGTGTAACCATAAAAACTTTGTACCAAATAATTCAACTTAAAAACAGTAAATAGTCAATAAAACACCATATCACCTAGTTTGGCATGATCTTACATTATAACTTTTATATTAAATAAAGCTAATGGAATACTATTGTTCTAAATATTACATTTCATCTGGGTAACCATGGCGATCAGGAAACATTTACAGCCATTATTAGTATAAGTCCATTTAAATACACTGTAGGTGGATAAAATATTTAATATATATCATTCTTTTGTGGTTACACCATTTGACATTTTCAGGGGGAAAAAATGGTGCAAATGTCATTTCAAATTATATAAAAGCAACAAAAATACAAGACACACATTTTAACAAACCTGATGCTGCTTTTAAGACAATTTTTTAAGATATGTTTGTATTGCTCATGTTACTAACCCTGATTTGTCACTGATATACCTGAAGAAGGTCAGTGACTGAAACATTGCATTTATTTAAAAAGAAAACTTTATTGAGAGAGTGAACACAGCCGCTGTTTTCTTTTTCCTTTAAAGAGCCAAAGCCAAAAATTCTTCTATCAGTCGTCAATGATCATTATCATATAAATCATAACTGAATACATTTTGGTTGAGGACATTAGAAATGTTATTTTGGGCTTTGGGAAACAGTAATCCATATTTCTTACCGGTTTCTGATTTTAAACAGCAAACAATGAAATGATTAATTAAGAAGATAACTGACAATTAAATATAATGACGATGAAAATAGTTGCAGCCCTGAGAGACTAATATTTGTGATATTATTGTGATACTATATTTGTGTTTCAAGACCAAATATTTTATTTCCAACAAAGAACCTCCACACATCAGAAGTGATTGTATTTTTGAGGCAGTTTGTCAATAACAGTCAGCATGGTGTGAACAGCTACACGGAGCATGTGGAGCTCTATTTTCAGAGCCTTTTTTTTGGGGCTGCGTTGACCTTCAGATCTCACTGAACAAACTGAGTTTCAATGAAATCTGGTCCCTGCTCTTCAAAACAAAAGCACGACAGGACAAATTCTTTCATTTCATTTAAAAAAAATAAAAAATGACCAGAGTGCTTAAATAACAAACCGAGCTTCAGGCATGTCGAGAACTGACTTTTGATAGTTTTGTTGTTTTTTTTTTTAACCTTAAAACCTTTTTTTTAATATAATGTTTCTAATCAGCTTTGATGTCAAACACAGTGTAATGGGTCAGTCATAGAAGCTTTCATTAAAGTTAATAAATCCCATTTTTTAAAAACAGGAAGCTCAAAAGAGAGACAGACTCTACAGTAATAAAAGGACAAATATATCCATGTTGGACTGATAGAAGAGAAGAGGGTCACTCAACTCTGCTTACTATAAAGCTTGTTGTGTGGCTTTATTCTCCGAGTCAAACTAACTGTAGAGAGACTGATGATGATTTTATGATCCTATGTTTTTAAAAAATAAGATTTATTATGAACCGGAGTAATGTAACTATTTCAATTACTTCATCAAAATAATGTAACTTATGACATTTGATGACTTTTCTAATTTTCTAACCAATGTTTTCAGCTGTTAGGGTAAATGTTCCCTCCATATTAGGGCTGGACGATTAATTGAATTTTAATCGCGATATCGATTTTGGCCTCCCGCGATTATAAAAATGTAATAATCGACATAAAACGATTATTGTTCCGCCCGGCGCGGCGCACCTGTGACATAAATCCAACGCCCCGTCTTTCCCAGCAAGTTCTGTGTCCCGCCCCTTATGACCCGCTGGAGGAACGGTGTGTTTCTGTGCAGATCTGGGTGATTTAAAATGACAGAAAGGCCTTTGGTTGACAAGAAGAAAGGTAGGACTGGGACATCTTCAGTGACATCACACAGCTGTCAGGACGCTGCACTCTCACACGCGCTGCATTGATAGTCACACACACGCGCCCGCAGTCACTCTCTAGCGCGTGCTCTTGCTCGTTCACTCCAGACTTCGGGAGATTGTGTCTCATTTGCGGGCGTCAGGGAGCCGCTATCAATATGCAGAGAGTTGGGATGTATGGATTACATAATATATTAATGTCTGTGCGGTGGGATCGATCACTTCTCAGCGTGTGAACGGCTTGACACAGTGCACACCATGGCAACATGACCAATTTGTTTAATAAGCTATGTTTTGGCTATTTATTTTTATTTATTATTTTTACATATTGCTATTATTATTTCCATTTATCATTATATATTTTTTTCTTGATTTTAATGTATTTCTGGTTATGCTGTTCAAATATATTTCAAGTTGAGTTCTGGTGGTTCAATAAATGCTTATGTTTACACATCTATGAATAATCGTGTTTTATAATCGCGATTTCAATATCGATCAAAATCATCGTGATTATGATTTTTGCCATAATCGTCCAGCCCTACTCCATCTGTACTTCCTTCCTACCTTCCTTCTGTCCTTCCTACCTAGACATTTAAAGATGACCCTGAGCTATTAGCACAGACACTTTCACTTATTTTCTGATATTTGAATTAAGAAAATAAACAACTGATTAATCAATAATGAGAATAAACATTAGTGGCAGATGTTGACTAGTTCACTTCATCATTCTCTTGAGGCTAGCTGCTAATCAAATGAGTTTCATTAAGTATCACTGTATGTTAAACTCTCCTCCTGCAGCTCTTTGACTCAATCCTTTAACAATGATGATTAAAAGTGTGCAGAGGGTAAAGAAGGGATTAAGAGTCCTACCTTTGCAGCCTCCAGCATTTCCTGTGTTTCTTCCTGGGTGTGGCTGATGAAGACGTCACCGATCTGATAAGGGATCAATAGAGCGTCGTCGTCGAACATCATCAGGTCGTCACTGGCGTCCTGTAAGTTCTGCAGGGATTTCTGCACGGAGACATTAGTGAGACTATTAGAGAGTTGATTAAACACTATACTTTATAACATTAAAGGTAGACTCATCTTTTAGTTTAACAGCCTTTAAAATAACAGAAGAGTTTAATCAACACCTCTCTAGACGAGATTAAACAAACTGATCATTATAACTGTCATAAAAGTATTTCTTAAACTGCCAACTAAATATAAGTACATCAATTATCAATCCGTTAAGCCTATCAGGATTGTCTTATTAGAGCTATAATGATTATTTGATTATCAGAAAATTATTCATCATCACTATTAATTACTACTAATCACCATCTTGATAACTTATAAACCATTTTGAGTCTTTTTTTCTCAGAATCCAGCTTCATTCAACATTTTTCACAATTTTTTGTCATTTTATACTTAAATTTATATGTGGCTTTTTTTTGCAGACTCACTGTCCTGATACACTTTCACTTGGCAGTTGCAGTGTGCAGACTTTTTTCCTGCTATTAGGCTTAAATCTAAAATCACATTGGGCATGCTGTAGTGGGCGGGGTTCGTGCGCTAGCTTGCTAACTTTAAGCAGAATGTATCTGTTGTTATTGTTGTTAAGGCAGCTGTAGGTGTGTATGTGCACGTACATGGATGTATAAGTGTGTGTGATGAGTGCTGTGACCCACATGCTGATTTTGAGCATTTTGAAGACTTTCTAATGCATTTGTCTAAAAAAAATCAAATCATTTAGAGTTTAGTCTTTATACTAGTATATTCTGATTTTTTTTTACATAGTCTTTATCATGTTAATAGAAATGCACATAATCTCCCTTTCTTTCTCACACTGTTATTTATGATTGTGTTTATTTTATTATTGCCAATGTTTATTATTATTTCTCTCTTGACATCTAGACAACACTGAACTCTTTACACTTACTACTTGGGTAATAAATCAGATATTTTTACCTAACCTGACCACACACACAGTGACTGATTATTATGTGAGTGTATTCAGAATAAATACTTACTTTCTTTGCCTCTATTTCATTTTTTAACTCCGTCATTCGACTCGTGTTCCTCGCAAATTTATTGATCTTCTGCTGGTCCTCAAACGTGACATTAACATCTTCAACAGCCTGCAAAAGAAAGATAGAGAGAGAGAGAGAGAGAGAGAGAGAGAGAGAGAGAGAGAGAGAGAGAGAGAAGTTAAAGGTGTGTGACAGATAATAGTCCTGTTAGTCAGTGAAGCTAAGAATAGCACAAGCAAGCTATACACAGACAGTTTGGCGTCTTATCACCATTATTAAAAATCACAACCATATTTTTATTAACATTATCATCACTATTAACATCATGATAATTATCAGGGAGCAGGGCTTTTCAGATATCTGCTCTTCATTGAGTTAAATCAAGGCTAGCAGGGCGTTAGCATTCAGAGCTAACACACACGAGGGTGTCACTAACGTTTAAATATCATCGGCGCTGATACTTGTTGTCGTTTTTACACACATGCATTTTAATATTTAATTATCTTTCACACACTAAAGAGTGACAGAGTGGCTAGAAAATGTTGATATGTCTTTTTTTTAATTTTAACTTACTACAGGTCCCTTCATAGCCATGGTTGCTGCCATCTTTGCTTCTTCGGCTGTTCAAAGACGGCAGAATTTCACACAGCGGGCCGGAAGCAGCGCCATCTAGCGGCGACTGAAACCTGGAGTATGACCATAGACTGTATGAGTATGACAGGAAAATATGAAGTGAACATGCTATATTCTATGTTCAATATCTTTATTGAGTTTTCTACAACAAAAACAACATACAAAAATATACAGCGCAGACTAGGGAGACAAGAGTGGAAGGTTATGCCAGATGTAGCAAAAACAAAGTAGTACAGTTTCAGTTCCTTCACACATACGAACATGCTATATTCTGAAAAATAGAAATAAAAATAGAAGATTGTTTGTTTATATAGCACTTTTAAAAAAAATCTTACGTTATCATGAGGTTTTAAGAACAGATAAAAAAACTAGTGTGAAATACAAACAAGACAATGTTTTAAAATAAATAAATCACAGAAAATAAAACCTTCGCTAAAGTATGTTTTAAGAGGAGATTTTAAATAAATCATTGCGGGGCGTAAAACCCGGAGTATCACAGTACGAATGCTAAAGATTGTTTATTTATATAGCACTTTTAAAAAATCTATGTTACAAAGTGTTTCACAAAGGCAGAAAAAAAATAAAAATGAGAATGAGTTATCATGTTTAAAGAACAGATAAAAAACAGTTTAGTATGTAAAAACTAATTTAGTGTGAAATAAAACAAAACAAGAGAATGTTTTAAAATAAATAAGTCATGAAAAATAAAAAACTCAACTAAAGTATGTTTTAAGAAGAAATTTTAATGAAATCAATGCAGGGCGTAAAACCTGGAGTATTAAAAAATGACAATATCAGTACCAATCAAAGTACCTATAAAGTGAGACTGATACCAGTATGCAGTTGAGTGCTTCATTCAACACCCATCATGTGAATACAAGCATCAAATCGCATAAAATGCCACAGACTTCTCCACATCTAAATAATTAGATTTTTTACACAAATGCATTTTGAAAGTTTTCAAATTATTAATATATATGAATCAATGATCGTTGCGTTTATTGGTTGTGAACAAGTCTGTACAAATAGTCATATTTTCTAGATCTGGGTGCAAAAAGGATCAATTGCAGGTATCGTTTTATTTTGGTTGAGCACCAATACCAAGGCCTAAGTATGACAGTAAAAATACTATGAAAAATAATAATGATTATGTTTATTTATACAGCACTTTTTAAAAATTGATGAGGCAGAAAAAAATAAGAATGAGAAATCATGAGATCATTGGGTTTTAAGAACTGATTTAGTGTCAGAAAACAAGACAGTTCATAGAAAATAAAAACTCAACTCAAGTATGTTTTAAGAAGAGACTTTAAAGGAATAAATTACTTTCTGTTTATTTTCTTATAAGTCATTCAAGAATAAACAGTTTTAGGGATTGTGTCTGAGGGCAGATTTCATAATTCCCACCAGTGAGCGAGGACTCAGAGACAGCAGCTTACGTTAATACTCAATTAGCTAAAAAAAAACAAACAAACAAACAAACTCATAAACATGATGAAATCCTCTGTGTTACACTACAAGACTATAAATGTAATTCATAACTTATCCACACACAGTATTCAGTGTCCTGCTTCAGTTATGGTTGACGCAAAAACACTGGTATTGACACAAATCTCTTCACAGATCAGCCAAATTATGTTATGTAGGCTTTTTTATTCATCTGATCAATTTATAAGATGATACCAAGTGAAATCTATTGGAGTTTACATCATTTCCTACTGTAGATTTATATGAGTCATGTGAAAGATTTGACGTAATCAATGAAAGGGAAAACGTTAGCTCTTTTAAGCGGGCCAAATATTTTTTGTGTGAAGGTCATATTTGGCCCCTGAGCCACTATTTGCCTACCACTTTGCTTTACTTTGTCAGTTTTGTCCATTTAGTTAAATACATTTTCTGGCCTTCCCTTGACCTCACAGCAGAGCAACAAACATCAACCATGACCCTTTACGAACAATCAAACACTCACAAAACTAAGAAGTTGAACCAGTTTTCGTCATAACTGAGAAAGTACACAGTTTGGTTTACTTTTAGGGCTATCATTAAATATTTCGGTAAATGTTTTTGCACTTGATTACAATATGTCTAACTCGTTATTTTATCAACCGGAACTGCTGCTCTGTAAATATATGTCTACAGCAAACAGTACTGCACCCAAGTTCAAATATTTACTGGATACATCTGTAAAGCTACAGCACTTTTAAATTGGTTCAGACAAGATGCAAAGGATGTCAGTGAATCTTATTTAGTCTATCACTGCAAATGTAGGTAAATGCAGTTACACATTATCATGAGAAATCACATTTATTTATTTATTTATTTGACCTGGGTTGAATAAATCTTGACATACATGCCTGTTCTCTCCTTAAAACATCAATGGCCTTTTTGTAAAGTTTGTGCCACTATAAAAACATGTAGGCTGTCATGCGTTGGTACAACATGAAGAGACTGTTTGAGGTCTCTCAGCTGAAGGCTTTGCATGAAGTCAAAAGTGCACGGTCCAAACAGGGGAATCCAACTCCCACCTCAATGTGCAGGCTATAGGCTACAATTGGGACATTGTCTTCATGGATTCCAATCTCCGTCATAATAATTTCAATAAATACTGCACATTTTGGGATCAAGTCATTCAATTAAAACACATTTTTATTCAGCAGCTGCAGATAATGTGTAATTTGACTGATCTGCACAAAGAGGTTTAGAAGAAACAATAAGGACTAAAACACAATGAATGTTATGGAGCTTTGTTTAGCTTAATCTTGGCTTTTTTTTCTCACAAACGCAACAAATAATACACAAAGATAAGAATTAGAAAAAAGAAGGAAATCAGCTGATTAAAGTCAGCTTGCCTTTGATCCCTGAATGCCTCTCTGATAGGTATTGATAATCCTTTAAAGACATTTAAACAAGACTATGTAAAAGTCTCTTAAGAGAGATGATTTAATTACAGAGTTCTCTGTCTGTTTTAAATTAACATAATGAGGCAGATACTTGCTCTTTGCAACCCCCAAAAAAGCTTCTTTTTAAAAAGAAAATCAAATAACACCAAGGTAATATAATAGATATTTTAAGGTGCATGCCAGTTTGATTAATTTGAATAATTGGCTGATTTCAATCTTAAAAAATAACACACTTAGCATAATTAAATAAATGATGAAATGCTTCAGGTTTTTTAAATTATAATAACCAGGTTAATTCAACAGGGTTGTAAGAGTAAACATGTATATTTTCTTTTTTGGCAGTGTGGACTAGTATCCTTAACGCACATCCTGTTACTTCCCAGTGACAATTGTCAATAAAACTGAGCTTCACCGCCTCATCATAGTGTCCTTGATTATAACGTCACCTTATTATGATCGTTTCTTTTTCAGTGAGATTACCATGAGCTAATCATGTGCCTTTACTGAGAAGCACCTACACTCTGTTGGGCGGATGACTGGAGGAAATCCAATTGATTACTTAAAAAACAGTCCCACCCATTTTTAAAGCACACATAAAACAGCATGTTAACAATAGCCTATATACACAGTTGAGCAGGAGCAGCAAGGCCATCCCTCTGACGGAGTGACACTATCCCGGTTGTGTTTTTTTGAGGAGGAGATCACTTTAAGGCATAACAAGGTAAGATATTTGAATGATACTGAAGTCAAGACATTGCCGTAATATGATCAGATGTACAAATTTACTCAAAAGAAGTTGAACTTTATTTGCTGTATATCTTTGCTCGTCAATGCAATCTAACATAACACATTTCTGGTGTCTCAGAATTTGTTCCAGTTAAATTTGTGTTGGAAAAACCTGTTTCTTGACTGGAAGAAGTATGGGGAACGAGCACTCCAAGAACAAAGAGCTAGCGAAGGTAACATTATACTAATTACACAACAAACCTGTAACTTCAGTTTGGAAGAACATGGAACAGTATTTTTTTTGCTTCATAGAGCCAAGGTTTGAGCCCCCAAGGTTTCCAATCATTCATTTGTCTTCTTGGAAACTAAGTCCCTTGTGAACTGTGGAGCTGGCACATCCCAATATTTGTTTTCATTATTATTTTTATAGAACGGGAAAATATCTGGAAATGGAACAGTGAATGGCATTTCTACAACCGTCACAGCTAATGGTGAGTGAGATTTTCTTTATAGATAAATTAATGGGAAAGAATTCATGATAATGACTTCACAGCAGCACTGTGTAATGTATAAATTCAGGCACAAATGAAGTACACCTCTATAAAAACAGCAGCTAAATGCTCCACACCTAAATGTTCTCTAAATTTTCTTGTATTCTTTATGGAAATATACTGTATATCAGCTGATCTTCCCATGCACATGTTAGAATAGTCCTTTGGACTCCTCTAATACTCTGTAAACACAGTAACTCCCAGCTGGATGGTGTCTTCAGTCTTCCAAAGTAAACTCTAGGCGTAGTCTCACACACTGTCGACCTGTCATGGTGGTTTGTATCCCTACACTTACAGTAATGCTGAACGGATTCTCACCGACACTTAAGTTTGTTTAAGAGCTAATGCTGATGCTGGAGATAAGGATAATGTCACTTTCTTGGACTAACACATTCACGTCATGGTGGAATGCACAAGTACAAATCAGGCATGGTGCTGCATTCACAGACCTTAACATTTACATCTACATTGATATTTACCATCAGCAACACCTTTTTATGTGATAAAGTAGATGATTTATGAATTAGAAGAGCTGTCATACAGTGTGGGAGTGGTGGTAGAAGTCTTTTGTTTACATTTTGATCACTCATTATTTGTTTTTTGCAGTTAACACTGAGACCATAATCCTGCAAAATGGCACGGCCACATCATTAAATCCTGAAGTCACTGAATATGTGATAATCGAATCAGCCAGTCAACATGTCGATGGTCCAACCCCTGACACCGCTGTCCAGAAGGAGGAGATTCCAGCAACTGTCCCGAGCACTCAAGAAGAAGAGACCTCAAATAAAGATCAACCAGATGAAAGTGTTCCTGCCACGGATCCACGGCCGGTGAGTGTGTTTATTTTTAAAGGTGATATTTTCGTATTTACTTATTGCAAATTCCATGAAAAGTTCAAAACCAACTATGTATTCATCCTATAAGACGTATTATTTGTGAAGCTAAAGCATGATATCTTATCCTTCTTTGCCATAAGGCTCCATTGGTTTAAAACAAATATATATTTAAAAACAAAAGAACAAAAGAGCTACACCATTACATGGTGGTGACATGTTCTTTCATTACCATTAGACACACTGTAGTTTGTCTTGATTCAATCCCACATACATGTAATATGTGTTAAATGTTAAATCCACAGCTGAAATAGTCTCCAAATTATTAATTAGCATTATTATTTACTCCTGTTTCAGTAACGTTTTTTTTTTAAAGGAAATCATTTAGCTTCATTAAATACTTATATATATATGCATGACCCGCTTTTAAAGACATGGGTTTTGTGATCACTGAGAGACACGCCAAAGCAATGTTGATTTAGATAATTTCATAGGATTTGTTGACAATAAGAAAGCCAGCCTTATCTTTTAATGTTGTGCTATAATCTCTTTTGCCTGCCAAAATTGTCTGAAATCAGTCAAATTCAAATCTGATTTACTTAATAGCGTCACTTTTAGCCGTGCATAAACCATTCCAAGGTCATATTGCAAAAAGAGAATAAAATAATTTGTGTAATCACGAAGCAATTACATCACTGAGAGACCTGAAAAACATGAAATGCAATACCAGCCCTGCAATAACTTCTTCCTCACTTAAAAACATGGGATTGTCGTTGACACAATGGCTGAAATTGAATTCTGTGGTACATTTTGAGGCTTTTGGTGTAATCTTATTGTGCAGCATTATATTGAGAGGTGTTTATAATATTTGTCCACCTGTTTTACAAACATTGAGCAGTAAAATGTTATAAACACCTTAAAATATAATTAAATTCAATACAGTGCCACAAGCTAAAATATGCAGAGTTTAGTCAATACCTCTGTGACAACGATAATTAAAACTATTTTTCTTTTAATTAAGTATTTATCTTTTTGTTGGACTGTTGTACTACATGGTATTTCAATGAAGATGAGTTTCTATTTTTATAGTGGCTCAGTGTATACGGAGTGTGATCAAGCACATGGTTATTTGTCCCAGAAACAAACACCAGTTGTGTTTTATCTAAATGTGAATGTTGATGATTTTCATGATAAAGGAGTCGGATTCAAGTGGAGAAGAAGCTGCTGCCGGGATCATCGTCGAGCATCGAGAGGAGTTTGAATGCCCCCAACAAACGGTTGAAATATCAACGCAAACAGACATGAACACTAAAGCAGATATTTCAACGCAAACTGGTGATGACAGTGATTCAACTATTAATACTGAGAGCCCAGTGGAAGAGTTCACTGTGATGGAGACGGCAACAACTGAAGAACAATTACTACATGTATCTGCTGTTTCCATTGCCGAGGAGGTAGTTGAAGACACAGAAATTGAGGAGCCTTCAGACAACCAGACAGCTGGGATCATCATCACAGAAGTGGTCGAGATAGACAACAATGTGTACGAGAATATATTGTTCAGAGCGGAGAGGGTGGAAGTTACGGACGGTTTTGAAATCAGCCACATAGAAAACTTAAATCTTGAGGGAGACAGCATCGTTGAGCCACAAATCACCACAGAACCAGACTCGAGCCCAAGTGAATCCAATTTTGTAGATGAAACAGCTGCAGAGGACAATATGATTGAGGAAAGTGTGCCACTGGAGGTGTCTTTCAGCCTTCCCAAAGTGGTGGCAGATTGTATTGAGGCAGTTTTCTCTGCTGTTTCTGAGTCCAGTGACTACCCTGCTGTAAACACACCAGAGCCACAAGTGGATGAAGTAATTACTGAAAACAACGGTGAAGGAGCTGGAGACATGTCCGCTGATGTAGCACTGATTGAAACCACTGAACCTGAGCCTAATGCTGTCACTCCTGCAGCCGGGGAATCAAATGGCGTTCCCTCCCTAGACGGAGAGCCAGTGACTAAGGTGATGGAAACAATCTTTGTTATTTACGAGGAGCCAAATGCTACACCCGAAAACCAAGACATGCCTGTAGAAGAACCTGCTGTTCCTCTTGAGACACAAATTCTAGTTAAGATGGAAACTATCCATGAAGAAGTCACCGCCGATGGCGCTGCAGCAGTCGACGATGTATCAGAAAACCTCACCCCTGTGTCTGACGATGAACCTTCAGAGAAGAAGTGTGATAGTTGCCCTGAGGAGGAAATTACCACACTAGGGGCCATTGTGGAGGCTCCTTCTGAAGAAGATCAGCTTATCACCATTGAGGAACATCCTGAAGAAACTCAAATCAAGCTTCAGTCTATTTCTGATCTTACTATTACAGACGTTGATGTTGGTGAAGATGTGATAGCTCGAGTGGCACCTGAAACAGTTGAAGAATCAGAAGTCAGTCCTGCTCTTGTCAAAGAAGAATACAATGAGGTGATACTGGAGGTAGCAATTGATGCCCTCTCTCAACAACTTCAACTCAGTGTCGTCACTCCTCCAGAGCATGCAGCAGCTAATGCCGGCCCTCTGGTCGAAGAGTTTTTCTCTGCAACAGTGTTTGTGCCGCTCTCTGCAGAACAAGAAGCAAGCCCTACCATTCCTGAGAAGCCTGTGGGAGAGATGATTATCCAATACAAAGATGAGATAGTTGCTGAAGAGATGAAGGAGGAAGCTATACAAGCTTTATTATTTGACTTTGAAGCAGTGCCACAAAGTGTTGACGAAGATACCGCAAGTCCTACCATTCCTGAGGAGCCTGTGGTAGAGACGATTATCCAATCCAAAGATGAGATAGTTGCTGAAGAGATGAAGGAGGAAGCTATACAAGCTTTATTATTTGACTTTGAAGCAGTGCCACAAAGTGTTGACGAAGATACTGCAGGTCCTACCATTCCTGAGGAGCCTGGGTTAGCATCAATTATCCAATCCAAAGATGAGATAGTTGCTGAAGAGATGAAGGAGGAGGTTAAACAAGCTTTATTAATTGACTTTGAAGCAGTGCCACAAAGTGTTGACGAAGACACTGCTGTCCAAGAAACATATACTGCTGTAGAAGTTGTAATTTTTGAGGAACTTGTGGAAGAAAGTGACGTGGCAGGACAACAAATATCTGAAGATGAGCCACCAATGGAAGCCACAGAGGAGCCTGATGTAGAAGAAAATGTCACCCTAGCTGAAGTTTTGTCACAAGATGCTGATAAAGAGGCGGCTACTCCATCTGTTTTTGCTGTGGAAGTCTTGGAAACTAGTCCTGTTGTGTCCGAAGAGGCAGTGGAAGACAGTGCGAGCCTTCTTGAGCAACAACCAAAAACCAACATGATAGTGGTAATCTACGATACAACTGAAGATTACTTTACAGAAGTGTTGACATACGAAACAGACTATTCGGGTAATGTTGTATCCACGGTTGCGAATAACTCTGAGAATTCTCAAATTGCTGCTGTAGAAGAGAGTGTGGCAGCATGTGTTGAGGCCATTGTAGAAGAAATCACTTCAGAGGATGCTGCCGAAGTCGAATCTAACCCTGTGTCTTCAGAGGAGGGAGCGGCAGAGATCGTCACACAGCCTGAAGAGAAGTCAGAGGATGAATCAAGTGTGAACTCAACAGTCCCAAGTCCAGACCAACAGGAAAACATGGAAGCTGTACTTGTTAAGTTGTAGTCAACATGTGCATCAGTTGTTGAAGAATCAGCACATCAGCTAGGTGGTGGTGATTTAGCGATATCATCACCAAAAAATAGTATTACTGTTAACATCCACGTGGCTCCAAAGACAGAGCAGCAGTGAAATGTTACAGGTTTTGTAATGAAGAACATTTATCTACCTCATGTGTCATGTAATTGTGATTACACCTGGATTGTAAAATGATGGCAGCATGTGTCGAGGCCATTGTAGAAGAAATCACTTCAGAGGATGCTGCTGAAGTCGAATCTAACCCTGTGTCTTCAGAGGAGGGAGCGCCAGAGATCGTCACAGAGGCTGAAGAGAAGTCAGAGGATGAATCAAGTGTGAACTCAACTGTCCCAAGTCCAGACCAACAGGAAAACATGGAAGCTGTACTTGTTAAGTTGTAGTCAGCATGTGCATCAATTGTTGAAGAATCAGCACATCAGCTAGGTGGTGGTGGTTTAGCGATATCATCACATATAGTATTACTGTTAACATCCACATGGCTCCAAAGACAGAGCAGCAGTGAAATGTTACAGGTTTTGTAATGAAGAACATTTATCTACCTCATTTGTCATGTAATTGTGATTACACCTGGATTGTAAAATGATTTCTGTTTTGTAATAATCCGTTTTGTATGTATCATCATCTCAAAAGCTCACATTTTAAAGTGCTGAAACATTTTCCAATAAAATAAAAAATGAAACCCTGAATTTACAGCTTGCATTTCTTTATCCATGGCTTTGTTCATGTTTCACATATTCATGATCTGTTTGGTGATAAATAATCCTTGCTTTCACAAAAAAAAGTGAAGTAGTGATTTAATATAATGTCAGAAAGGAATACGTATAAAACCATAAATTAATATTCACACATTGAAGCAACAAAATAATCTCTAAATCCGGTTTGGGGAGTTGAGTATTTTAAATATACTCACCATCAGTACATAGCAAGGTATTTGAGTTTCCTGACATTTCTCAGGGCATAACTCTCACACATTGTTGAATATCAATGAGTGAGGGGTGGGACACACACATTAATAAAAGGGTGATTGTTGACAATGCCCCGAGTAGGCTGAGGCATGGTTGGAATTGCGCTCCCATCTCAATGCTGCGATTAAGACACTCACTGCTTGCATATCAGCCTCACTGCTCTAACGTAATTCTCAAAGGCTAATTCTTTGTGATGGTGTATAGGAGGCAGGAGACCTAAAGCAAGAACCAGAATCATTAACTGAGCCAGAAAGAGGGACGCCAAACTCTGGTCCAGGGGAAGAAAAAGCTCCTCTTGACGAGAGAAAAAGTGAGCCTGTGGAAAACCAAGAGGAGAGTATCCAAGAAGAGAATCCAGTTATGAACTTCTTCAAAACACTAGTAAGTGACACAGTTTGACTAAATGAAATGGAGAGTGGTTTATTTGTTGTTGCTTCTCATGTAAAATTCGAGTGTCAATGCTGCTTTAAAATTAATTCAGAGAATTGCTGTAATCAAAAGTAAAAACATTTTCACCCTTATTATTATCTGATGGTTACTGAAGGCAAACATCTGCTTAAACAGTAAACAGCTAAATGAAGTTAATGTGTGTGCTAATTATTGTTTAAAGCCTCACTGAGGCCAAGATGTTTGGTAATTTTCCTGATAAAGTGGAGATCAGTGATAATTAATTAGACTTCAACAGGCGAGTGCTTAAAATGTGACTGGTCTGTTTGTGATTCCTCTTATATTGTGTGGAGGCATGTAAAAATAGGAGATTGTAAAAAGCTGGTTTACTGGCATTAAAGGGATCCATAACAAATTCTGCCATGATGACTGTGCTTGATGGAAGACCTTCAAGACCTTCAAGACTACAAGAAGCTATTGTTTTTCCTCTTCATCATGCTGTCTTTTGGACTCATGCCGTTTTAAAGAGTTACCATTGCCCTTGCCCCATGCTAATCAAGTCTTTGAACATGCGGGAATGTGGTGGCCTATTGTTCGGCCCATAGTGTGAGCTCACAAGGGAGGCCTGTGCAGTTGGAAGTTGAGATTTGTGAAGATAGAGCGAGGGCAGGCCTACGCCATCGCCGGAGCACAATAGCTGTCACAATGACAGCGCATGTACTGTATGTGCTCTGTCAGGCACCTCAGTGTGGACTCTGTTTGCCTCAGTTAGCTTATCATAAAGGCCTATGTCTGCATTCATGAAAGGCCTCTGTTTTATCTAAATAATTATTTTTCTGTTCCTGTTACATCAACTATATCCTCTTATTTTGAACGCTTTATACTGCAGCTTTATTGCCAGCTACATGAAATAACATAATGCTCCATGCTTATACATTTAACATCTGAAGGTTAGGTATTTTACTTAGCTCAATTAATTGAGACAAAGTTCATTTTCCTTCCCTTGTTGCACAGGTGACTCCCACTAAAACATCCAAAAAGGAAACAGCTACCCCTGATGCCACAAAAGAGCAGGTGACCATCACATATAAAATATATTAAATGCATAACTCATGCAAGTACTATATTTGATTTTCTCTCTATTGTTTGATACTCATATTTATTTTTTAGAGCTATATCAGTGAATTCAGTAATGTTAGGGACTGACCACTAAACACAGGCTGTTGGTTTGGGAAATGCAGATAATTTTAATGGGTTGTTTCAGTTCTCTTTCTTGCTTGAATAGATTGTATTTTTTGCTTCCAAAACAATGCATTTTATTTCTAATGGACCAAAACGTCAAAGCATTTATATTACAGGATATGTAAACAAGCTTTTTGCCTATCTTTGTTTGCTTCATTTTAACTTTTCTTTTCTCTAACTGCTGCCTTTTTTTTGGGTTGCCAAATGGTCCCAGAAGGAGGCCGAGCCAGAGCCAACCACTACTGTGAGCACATTGCCTATAAAGTGTCTTAATTTGAAAAGTAGCAGAACTTGCAATGCACTATAAAGGCACATTATGTACATTTTTGGGTTCTGTTAAGTCCCAGAAAATAACATTATTTAATCTAACTTTAGCTGCTAATGCTACATTTTACATCCTAAGTTACAGCTTTGTTGCAGTGGGATGAAAACTTTCTGAATGATCACTGCCTTGCATTTATCTTATCATATCTCACCTAAATTTGACATTGTATATCCTAAAATTTGTTGGATGCACAAAGGTACATGCGTGGACACTTTGCAAATATCATCCAGCAAATAGCAAATTATCATTCTAACTCTCTGTCAATGAATAGGTTGCGCAAGTGTCTGATCCACCTGCAGCTGCACCCAAAGGAATGTCTATCCCACCACCACCTCCTCCAGAGCCACCAAAAATGGAGGTCAAAGCAGAATCAGCTGCCAAACCTGCAAAACCCACACCAAAAGAAGAGCCAAAAGCTGCTGCAAAGGAACCCGAGTCCTCAAAAGGAAAATCAGCCAAAGATACACTGAGCAGATTCTTCCGCTCAAAGGTAAAAACCTCCCCCAAAAATCGTCCGTAATTGCAGATTGCAAAATAAAATCGCTAATTTTACAGGATCATTACTTTATGTACTTTCAGGAAGTGTGTGTTAGATTTATAACGTAGTGTGAAACGTACTGTATGTGAATTTGAGGTACTGCTAGGTTTCAAGGCAACCAAAGAAAAGGGTGCTTCGGCAAGTGGAGCCAATGCCCCGGCTAGGACTGCAGCAGTGGTACAGTAGATTATCATATTCTCAAACTGACAATGGCTCATCCTCTTACTAACTGAACAAGAGCTGTTTTGTCTGGAGGTGGCAGAAACTGAAGCATTTGCTGTTTCCTAACTGGAACCAGTAGCAGTTGTATAGTGTTTGCTCTGTACTGAAACTTTGTATTGAAACTCATGCACGAGAATCACAAATGTTTTTGTTGTTCACTTTCGAATATGTTACTCCTCAATTAGACATGGAATAATGGTGTGACTTTGGTCAAAAGGTTTCACTGGTAACAAAACCTCAAATCTGCATCCCTGTTTCTACCATGGTCCATATTTCTGTGATAAATCATCACCAATGGCATTAGTGCTTCATTTCAATTTAAAAATTAGGTTGACGTTTTGGGAAATAGACCTTTTTGCTTGTATATTTACATGAGATAAAGAAGAAGATCAATATTGCTCTCAAGACTGTGTACTATGTATGGAGCTGATTAGCTTAGCTCAGCGTAAAGACTGGAGGCAGGGTGAAACAGCCAACCTGGCCCTGTCCAAATTTCACACTAAGATCTACAGCTCACTATTTAACATGTGAGCTCGTTTGTTTAATTTGGACTTTGTGATAATTTGTCTAGTCACTACCGTGAGGTTGCCAAGCAACCAACTGAAACTATAGGAAATGACAACGCCCCGCCGATGGTTGCCAAAACAGTGTATATGAAGTAAAGAAATGAAATACAATCTTTTAATGGTGAGATTTAGAGGGGCTGGTAGGCATATTTGTGAAGTTTGGAGAGGATCAGGTGTTTCCCTACTCTCAGTCTTTATGCTGAGCTAAAGTAATCGCCTCCTGGCTCCATAGTGTGTGCACATACATGAGGGTGGTATCAATCCTCTCTTCTAACTCTTGATAAGAGTGTGAATAAGTTGTTCCCAAAATGTCAAACTGTTCCTTTTATCAGCTCAGATTAGTCCGCATTCATTGCCATGATAACATATTAATCATTTCATAATAAATGCTTTTCATGTGTTTTTTTAGGACATTTCCTTTCTGTCTTGTTGGCTTTTACTCACACTAAGAATTCCTTCACTGTCCTGCAGAAAAACATGGAGCCAGAACAACCTGCTATAGAAATAGCAGTGCAGCAAGTTGTTGATTCACAGGTAAACTGGCGAGTGTGCTCAATCTCCTCAGCTGTATTCAGGGAATTTTTCATTCATGTATTCTGATGAGAACTTGAATCTGCATGCACTTGATTTGAGCAGATACTCAGAAAACCTTTCAATAGCACAGAAGGTCTCAACTTTGAACTGAATCATCACCTGAGTATACACAGACATTATTGCCTTTTCAAGGATCACAGCTGTGTTCATAACAGACATGAATTTTACATTTTCATCTTCATTTGCATCACTTCAGAATAAAAAAACAGTTTTATTCTGCAGGAGACACCAGAGGAGGCGGCACAGCCAGTTGTAGAAGTCCAGGTAAATCAATGGAGAACTCAATCTTGGGGTTGTCTTTCATTTTTTATTTTTAGGGAGTGGAGCATACTGCTGATCCTGATTATATCACATCACGTTGCTCTAATTTACATTGCGTTTCTTCCTTTTTATATGTTCTGACTCATTTGCATTTGCTCAGAGAGAAAATGAGGTTGAACCTCAGGAGACAGCAGGGGAGGTGGCACAGACTGTTGTAGAGCAGCAGGTAAATCAGCAGGAAGTGCTCGGGAATATTAATTCTTAATTTTCTTTGCTCTACAGACAAGTCTGACATGGTGTTGTTCCAAATGTTACAAATATTATGTCGTACCACTTTAATTCGTTTCAGTAAACTCATACAATCGAGGAAAAAAACAAAACAAAACAGCTATTTTTAAAGTTTTGATTAATCACTCCACTCATTTGTTAACATGTGTAATCACACTATGCCCAACTGGTGTATAATTTCCATCATGACAAAGGAAGGCAGCGCATAATTTATTGCATTTCTTGATTGGAAAACAAATAACTTTTCCTTCCCTGCAGACGGTGGAAGAGGTACCACAGCCAGTAGTAGAAGCTGAGGTAAATTAAAGGAAATAATGTATGCTTATTTGCTTTCCTGGCTAATGTTAGAAGAAAAAAGATTGATACTCTCATGTGTGTGTACATGAAGGAACAGCTTGGAGGCAGTTAGCTTAGCTTAGCATAATGAATGGAAATGGGGGTAAACGGCTAGCCTGGTTATGTTTAAGGGTAACAAAATCGGCCTACTAGCACCTCTTAAGCTCACTATTTAACATGTTACATCTTGTTAAACTACAATTTCAATTTTTACACTTTGATTTCTTGTGTATTAAACAAACAAGACATAACATGTTAGCTTTACAGGTGCCGGCGGGCTTTTTTTTTAACCTTTGGGTGGAGCTCCACTAGATGTCTCCAGTCTTTATGCTAGGCTACGCTAAAATGCACATGTTGGTTTATATTTAAAAGACAAATATTGATATGGTGTATCATCTAACTCTTGGCAAGGAAACAAATATGCATATTTCACATGATGTTGAACTACTTATTTAAAAAGGACAAGATTTTTCTTACCGCATTTGATTTGACGGGAGAACATTTAACTTTTCTTCCCTGCAGACGGTGGAAGCAGTAGCTGCGGTAGCACAACCAGTGGTAGAAGCTGAAGTAGACGAGGTAAAGGAATTCAGCATTTTGTGAAATGCTTATTTGCTTCCTTGGCTACTGTAAGATAAGAAGATTGCTACCACTCTTATATGTGTTTGTTATATATGACGGTAGCTAGCTCTGTCTAACGGTAACAAAATCGGACTCCCAGCACCTCTAAACATGTTATATATTGTAAAATATATATATAAAAATATTGATATGGTTTATCATGTAACTCTTTACAAGGAAGCAAATATGCATATTTCCCAAGATGTTGAACTAAATAAGGACAATCTCAGAATCATTAATTTTCCTACTTTCTTCTCTTTCTACAGAAAAGTACCTTCCTTTATTTTGTCCGTCATGCTGTGGGGTTCTTAATCCTTACAGGGTCAGGGTCTTGTCTTGACTGATTTTTCTGCCTCCTGTCAGCTCTGATCCTTGATACTTTCTCTTTCACTTTCAGGTGGCAGCTCTTGCTCTTACTCTCTCAGCTTCATGATGGTGGGCCTCATGTCTTTAATTTGTAAATAGCTCATGATGTGTATTTTCCTCTCTCCTGTTTTGATAAAAGAAGGTGGATCCCTCAAAAGCCAGCACTCTGGAGGCTGCTGCGAAACCAGAACCGCCACCGCCTGTCCAGGAAGACAAGAAATTAGCCGCAAAATCATCATCCTTCTTATCTTTCTTCAAACCTAAAGTAAGGACCTATTTATTTAATCCTTAATAGACCTTAAAATATCTGAAAATATTTGTGTGTCAAATGTGGTGGACTTAGAATAACAGATTAATGTGAATTTGAGGTACTGTTAGACAACATGACCACAAAAGTCCAGGCAGCCTCCACAAGTGGAGTTCGGCTTCTCCGGAAAGCTACTGGAGTGGTAAATACAGTAAAACTGCCTAATGAGAATAGATGTATTATTAAACTGTGTAATTTCATTAATTACATCCGGTATGGTTTCACCATTTATTATTATCTTTGAAAGTCATAACAACGCATTTCAATGCTTCTGTGATCATCCCTCATAATGCTGCAATCATTAAGACTGATTAAGACTGGGTCCTAACAGCAGATGTACATGTTAATGTCACTTCAAATTTTACATCTGATGTCATCTCAAATCCATCTAATGACTGGAGCGCATAAAACATTGTTATATAACCACGCAGATGCTGCATCCTCAGTTGCTCTCTGGAATAATTGAGCTTTTCATTATGTGCCCTCGACACTCTCAGGCTGATGAACCCAAGAAGCCGACCCCAGCCCCAGCTGCAGGAGCAGAGGCAGCTCAGACAGTAAAAGCCAAAGATGAACCTAAAGCAGCAGCCAAGTCATCTGAGGCCGCTGTAGATAACAAACCAGCCTCAGATGCCCAAGCTGGAGATGATGCAGCCAAAGGACCCAAAAAACTGGAGAAAAGGAACTCCATCCATCTGTTCTTTAAAAATCTGGTATGGATATTAAGACTTTAAACCCTAGACTTCTGGAGCAGAGATGTGATATTTTGTAGGCTTGTTTTTTTGAATGGCCTGTTATAGCGTTATCTCACCACTAGATGGCAGCAGCAACTAAAGCTGTGAGCCTTTCTTTACTGCATATAATAAGAATTGTGTCCTCTGTGTAACCTAGTTCACATGACACACATTCCATGCAGTGTTGCAATCAATGCAGTTTAGTGAAATGATACAAGTGAAATAAAGCATTAAGCTTGTTGAAGAGGTACTTTTAGAAACAAACAAACAAACAAAAAAAAGAAATTGCTTCCCACAACTAGCAAAATGAATAAGACTTTTATGAGACTCAACATAAATAATGGGTTAGTTCAACTTTAGCATGGCATGACATAGATGAAAAGAGATAGATACTGTGACAAATAAACATTTATGGGTTGTGTCTGTTTAAAACTGCAGGGTCAGAAACGTCACTCTACAGATGCCGGCGTCCAGACAGAGCCAGCGGTTGTTGCTCCAACAGCTGAGAAGGCCAAATGAAACCAAAACCAACACTGACATTTTCCTGTACAGACCCCCTTTCTCTTGTTCTTGCTCTTACTCAATCTTTACTGTATCTCTCTCTCTCTCTTTCTCTCTCTTTCTCTCTCATATCAACCTTTCAACCCCTATTGAATTACTTTAACGACACTTTTTTCTTGTTTTTGTTACTGTTTAGTAGTTACTATATGAAAAAGAAAGGTCGCTAGAAGGATTAGAGCAAGTGAAAAGGTGTGAAAAAGAGGAACAGTGGTCAGGTAGTTGAACACGTGCAGGTTTGAAATAGTCAGAGGTTTACATGATGGTCTTGTTGTCAAGATATATATATATTTTTGATCATACAAATGTCTTGACAAATATAGCAATGTGAGAAGAGTGAAGCCTTTTCTACAGACATTTAATGTGACTTCTTTCTGTTCTTGCAACCTAACAAACTGGGCTTATGCAATATACAGTGCCACGCTTAGCTTTTAGCAATTAATTTGTCTGAAACATTTTTTTTTTTAAAACATGTGTCGTATAGGTTATATTTTTTCAGTTCATGCCAGAAAAATCATGCAGTTGTGGCAACTCTCAGAGGTTAATATGAAATGATTTTAAAATGGGTACTTAAATTTGTATGACACTAAAAATTAAAAGCACCACGATAGATCTGTTCTGATAAGAGCAGCATGTTTATGTAACACACTGCACTTAAGAGATTTTTTTTAACTTTATGTGAAGCTATATGTAGACTAAAGCACATTCGTACATAGCAAGTGTTTAACAGTCATGCTTTGGGCCCATATGGAAAATCACAATCTTTACTGTTCTGTTATATTCTGTGGGGAACTGATTGTAAGTATTCAGACATACCAAATGCATCTAGGGTGGCAGAATGGTGTTGTCGTGCAAATATGTCATTGCGGTACGTTTTTTGCAGTAGTCATAAATCACATCCGATTAGCTTTTAATCACATAGCGGCACTTTGTGTGTCTTGTCATTTTATGGAAGTCTTTTGGTGTTTTGTGTTTGGCATATGTACAATTAATATCATGCTTTCGTTTGCCTATATGTATGCGTGTATTTGTAACTATACAGCTATCATGAAGACAATAAATATGTTCACCATTCGTCTGTTGTTCATCACATGGTGTTAAGACATTTAATCAAGAATAACCGGGTGCCAGTTTGGCAGGAATTGAATATGTAATTTTCATGCATACTAGTAATGCACTAAACTTGTAAGCTAAGGTGTGTGTGTTATGAATCACACCTTGCTATGTTGGGTGTAGAAGCAAACTGCTCAAGGCCAAACTCATCTGTGTATTTATTTGTGACTGACAGCTGACTCAAAAATGAAAAAGGGACCACAGAGCATTCGATCGTTTGTAACTAAGACAGACTACAAGACAACACAACATTTTTAAAGTCCATGAGACACACCTTAGAGATAAAAAGATCAAACAAGTGCTAAGCAAATGTAGATTCCAGGTAAAGGAGTTCCTCAAATCTTTCTCAGCCATTAATTGATGTAATTTTTATGATTGATAGCACAGTGTGGTAGCTTTGAAAGGGTAAGTTTTAGATAGCAGTGTCTGAGACCCACCATTCACCAACCATTAAGTGAAGACTGGTGGACTCGTGGCCCCCAGAAGGCATAACTCACACTGCTCCCTTTGTTGTTGCTTTTGACACATTCTTCTCGCATTACTCTCTGTAATAGGTGTGATGATTTTAAATTGTGAATCAAAGTAATTGCTGTGGCATTGAAAGAGCTAAAGAGATGTATTGCTTGAACATTGTAAGACACCTAGTCCAACATATCTTTAAATTAGGGTGTAACTTACTGGGAGGGGGGGCTGCCAACAATATTACAAGCATATGTGAGTTACCAAACATAAACTATAGTAGTGATGAAAGTAGCAGATACTAATTTTCACAATGAGGCAAAAGGTAATGGAATTTTGAAATAGCAACACTATCCTGCAAACAAAAAACATTCACACAATCTCAAGATAAACATTTATCAACACTATCTTTAAAATGAAGAACTATGTAAAACCCTTATGCCAGTTCCTTGTGTCTTTACTTCCCCATCCTGTTACAGAAATTAGCTCAGCAGCCTTTTATGCATTTATAGATCTCCTGGCAGGACTCAGTACAGACAGAGATAACAGCTGCATGCCCCTACTTGTCTATGCCAGAATTGGGAGCTTTTATTACACAAATGCTTTTAAAGGGAAGGCATTACTGTAATATTATTGAAAACAATCGTATTTCATGAGGGCTAGACAATTCAGACTATAATGAAGTGGGGTGGCTTATTAAAATGGAAGTGGTTATAGGTATGGATTTGACAATGCAAAGACTGTACGCTGCACAAGATCTGCTCGACGACCATGTTGCTGCAGTTCATCCCAGGACAATGCATGTGACTGTGTGAATGCACTGAGCTCAGAGGGGGTGGAACAAGGGAACAGTGGGCAGGGAGGCCTGACAGGAGGCCTGCTGTCAGCACTAATGTGCATCACAGCGCTGCTCGCTAGTAACAGGTCTGTTGGGGAAACATTGGGGTGAAACGATTCCAGAGTCCAATGAGAAGACACAGTAATCGCCATTTCTGATCTGATAACAAATGAATGGCGGTGATCTAGCCTCTACGGTGCAGTCTCATTCACTTTAGCTAAGGGTGAATTAGCAGGTCCTGCAGGCACAACGTGTGTGTTTGTGTGTTAGGGAGGCATTCTAATGCAGATGTGATTTTTTGAGGGTTGGTTTTTTGTGGGTCTTTTCAGGGGAATGTTACATCCTGCAGGAGGAACAAAAGGCGCCTTTAGTTTGATACTGGAAGTCCCATGAATGGCTTAAGCTATTATAATGTCATTCAAAAGTTTTGAAACATTCCTATTGTGAGATATTCAAACATTTGCCTGATATTCAAATCAGTGATGTGATAATATTTGCATGATGCCTGTGTTTTAACCTCAACTGAAGGCCATATGTTTAGAAAACCATTTGAGCTTAAAACCCTATCACAAAACATTTGATGATTTGAATGATAGGATTACAAGTCTGTCTTACCACATACTATATGTACAGTGAAACAGATTTAGCTAAACTGACATGAGGCTTCAGCCATCAGAGTTCAGAGCCAAATCAAGTGGGTATTTTCTGAAATAACTGTCCTTTTGGTGCCAAGTTCCCTCTTTGTGCTTACACAGAAAGTGTTTCCTTGTTGGCTGGCAGTTGGAGGGGAGATATCCACTATCCAGCTCTGACTAACTCAGACTGTTGAAGCCTCATACAAACTTCAGATACACTTGTGTAAATAAGGATTATGGATAATGTCTCCCAACTCTTTCATTGGATGAATTTAAGAAAGGGCTCCTTTAATAATGGCCAGTATGAACAGCAGGAATGTTTACAGCATTAAAATTATGCTTCAGTGTTAATTTGGTCATCTGACTATATATACTGTTACAAGACAGACTTGAAAAACTGTAAACCTATCCTGTAAAGCAAATGTCAGGAATGTGTGTCTGTTTCCATTGTTGTACTTTGTTTGGTTCCTGTTGTTGCAAGTAAGAAGAAGCAGAGCAAAGTGCATTATGATAATGAGATAGGATATAATGAGATATATATTAGAGAGAATTGGGAATTGTAATTAAAATATATGCAAACATGCAACAGAAACAGTATGATAATGGTAAATGTCAGCCGAGAATTGATTTGTAAGGTTAACAACAAAACAATAAAAGTGAGTTATCTTATTTATGGCACGACTGTGGAGATATCAGTCCGTAATACTTTTAATGAACCTCAGATTCAAGGATATTTGGATCTTCAGGATTCTGAGTGTCTTTTCTTGCTTAGCCACAAAGACAGAGCAAATCCGCCTATATTTAGGTGTAGTTGTTTTAAAGAAGACATATTTACATAATTATGTCCCAAGACCCCTGTAGTTTAATATTTGACAGAAAATCAAAGTAAAAAGTACAACGTGATTCATGTTTGACCTAGTTTTGATAATGAGAGAAACACAGACAGATACTACAGGATTAATCCAACGTCAAACTAATTTGATCTAAATAATAATGTCTTCTCCTGAGTATCTCTGTGTACACTCATTTACTTATCATTTCCTTCTTTGTTGTGTTGTATGTGCCTGTTTCTGAAGTGTTACTCTTCTCTTTCTATCGTTTGTAACTATGTCCACATACCGTCTTGAAGAGCCATTATAGAATAAAGAAAACCAAGTCATATTATTTGAGGAGACTTGTTTATAAAGTTGCACTTCCTCCATATAACTCAAACTACTATTGCCTGGTTGTGATATGTTATTGATTTATTTGATGTTGGTGGATTTTAAATATATATATAAAGTAATGTTTTTGCTTTTTTTGTTACTCTTCTCTTTCTATATGTCCACATACCGTCTTGAAGAGCCATTACAGAATAAAGTAAAGTCTTTAAAAAAAGGTATAAAAGTCAAAAAAGGTCATGAAGAGAAGATGGCAGTGCACTATAGCAGTAGAACAAAGCCCTTCCTCTCTTTTTTTTCTCAATTTCTCCTCAAGGAAAGAAGCAAAAATATTTCAAACATGCGCACAAGTCAGAAAAAGTTGCACTGAGGAATGCTTGTGTTGTGGTGACTGATAAAATTTCTTTGATGATCAACTACTACACAACAGCTGGTTGCACTGAATAAACATTACAAACAGACTACGGGGTGAGAAAAGGAGATTATATATTATCAGTGTCTTTCAGGAGTGACACCAGGATTATGAAAGAAGCCAGGCTGTGAATCCGGAGGAGAACAATGCAGTCAGCTGCTCCTGACACGTCAAGACAAAAAACAAGCCACCATAGTCTTTCCCCATCCGTTGATCCAATTCTTATCAGGGTTGTCTGTCTTCTGAATACATAATTATTCATTCATGCATTTTTTTTTTCAAAGATCCTGCTTTATCTTTAATTAGAAAGTCGTTGCTTTGGGTTTAGTGGTTAAAGTATATACATGTGTGTGTGGGGGGGTTTTTTAGCATTTGGAGGATTTTAGCAAGAGAAATTACATTAGCATAAAGTCAAACAACAGGACAAAGTTAATTAAATCAGTTAAAAAGCAAACAATGTTTACCCACTTGTTGCTGTCATTGCCACTATACAGAGGATGCATGCTAATTAAATAACCCGCAATAGAAAAGGAAGGAAAAGATCGTTACACACACACACAAACACACACACACATACACAAAAACTAACATCATCCCCCTTGAAAGTGGGCTTCTCATGGTACAGCATCTCTGGGCTATTGCATGATCCTGAGGCATCATACCGCTGCTCTTCAGATTGATAGCCTTTCACAGACCCTTTGTGGTCACAGAACAATAGGAAATGAGCGGGAGGCCTCGATGTGTCACATGTGGTGCCTTTGATTAACATACTAGACTTGTTTGTGTAACAGGATCTCGTGATGAGGCAAGAATACCAAAATGTGAATCAGTGAGTATTGCAGGAGAGAGAGAGAGAGGAGAGGAGAGGAGGAGGGGGGGGGGTGGTTTATAAAATGTTTTAATTTAGGGCAGCAGCACTTCTTCTAAATGATTGAGTCTTACTAATGCAAAACAGGATCTGTTGTTTTTGTATTGCGGGCGCTTAGAGACAAGCACATGGCCTATTTTCAAGCTTCAAGCAACATACCAACCCAACCCCATACTCTGAGTTTTGATAAGATTAAATAAACATTGTTCTTTTAGTATGTGTAAGATATTTGCTGTTGTATTAGCTTAATGTCTAATGTGTGTAAGGCTTATGATATCTTTATTGGTATCTGGCATGTACACAATAATCACATTCACTGCTGCGGCAAAGCATTTTTAAGAGATCCGCTTGCCAAACCTGCAGATCTACTTGTTGTTGGGTTTTTTTTATTTTATCACATAGCCGATCATGGGTTAGTCAGAGCTGTTTGGTGATAGCAATGACTTCAAAACAGCTTTTAATATATAGGTAAAACAGTATGGTAATCCATAAAAGAGGGAGGGGGGGGTGGAGGGGAGTTGGATAAGGCAACAAGCCAGTCTAAAGTGAGAGATGTTTTTTTTGCAACTGGAGTCTGGCAGTCTTTGTTCACTGTTCCCTAACTGGGAGTGGTTACTGATAAAAGTTTTTTTTTTTTGTACCCTTTCAGATTCAGACATTGCTGCCATTCAGTAAGGGAGACAGTGTGAGTCTCACTAATGATGAGTGTACACTGGAGTCTAGTGAATATCTCTCATTGATTGTATGATGCATAGCTGTAAGCTAACCACCACCATTGCCTGCTGTCTCTCTTTGAGGAAGGCTGTTAAGGGTGGAGGAAGGGTTTTATTTTCACCACACATTACTCACTGTAGGTGTTGATCATTATCTCACACACAATCTTTTTTTCCATGTTGTAATTTAGTATTATCAATAGCATTTTTTAAATTATTATTATAGATATCTTTAAATTAAGCTATACATTAATCCCTCCCCCCACCCTTATCTTTAAGTTCAAACTATTAAATTCACATTTGACACTATCACAGTTGACATGATATGAGAATGAAGCTGCTTTGCTTATGTTTCGTGTTTAATGTCGTGAAATAGGAAGAACCTGAAATTTGTCATGACTCAACCAACCTGCTTCTGCAAAAAAACAAAAAAAAAACAACCTCATGTAACAGTGAAAAAAGTTTGAGGCACCCCTCCCCCACCTCCACATGGTAGCTGATGCATGACGTGCGAGCGTGAAAGAAGAAGAAGAAGAAGAAGAAGGGCAACACTTCTTTAGGTAGGTCCAATGCGGTATTACCATTACACATCAAATGGTGTTGTTGTGTAGCCGTGTTTGCTTTAAAGAAAGCACGTTAAGTCACTCTGTGGCACTTTACACTCATTAAAAGAAGCTTTAGACGCGTTATCAACAAGCCTGCTCAAGGTCAGTAAACTCAACAGCCAAAAAAAAAAAAAAAAAAAAATCAACTAAACTGTATAGCCATGGGAAGATTGGCAATTAACAATAGAAATCCACATGTTGCTAATATATGATTTAAATTATTACACTAGGTAAATCAACTTCTGGGTGAGATATCTATTATAAATAGCATAATATAAATAATGCATCACTTTAAAAAAAAAAAAAAAAAAAGTTTAATTTATTGACATGTTAACTCAGATTATATGCACTGATCCTTTTTTCTGTTACTAGCAGCGACCACGTGACTTGCCCTCTGTGTGGTGGTTTTGTTTTGGGGGTGGTGGGGGGGGTTGACTGTCGTGCACGCGCTTCCATCTTCCCCCTTGAGAAGCGTTGTGAAGAAGGAAGAAGAAGGGAGGGAGGGAGGAAAGAGGAGGAGGGAGGGAGAGAGAGAGGTGGAGGGAGGGAGCGCGCCTCGGAGCTCAACAGCTGCACAGTGAGGAGGACTCGCCAAGTAGAACAAATATGATGATTCACATTCAAACAATTGAATAGGTGAGAGCTGCGACGCGATTGTGTGTGTGTGTGTTTCTATCTGCTTGTGCGTGCGTACGTGCGTGCGCGTGTGTATACGTATGTGTGTTCGAAAAATAATTGAAATGAAGAAGCAACTCACACACAACAAGTAGTAGTAGTAGTTGTAGTATTAGTAGTAGCCTCGCTCACTTCAACTTCACTTCACTCCAACTCAACTCGCTCGCAGTGTCAGTGTCATTATTAATCCGGAAATTCAAAAAAAGACAGAGAGAGAGAGTTGGGTAGGTATTGTTGGGTGAGTTTCTACAGTTTGATTCGACAACCTTGATAACAAAACAAAAAAAAAATGTTTAGAAAAAAGTAGGGTTTTTTTTTGCTATCGTTCGTGTCGTTAAGAAGTAGTAGAAGAAGAAGAAGTGAGTGACCCTTTCATGGAGAGTTCAATGGCTTAACTTTACACATAATAACTTAGCGACGGGTGTAGCTTATCGTTAAGTAAGAAGAAGTAGTATCTAAAAAAAAGAGAGAGAGAGAAGGTAGGAGAGAAAGTAAGGAAGAAAGAGAGGCGTAAGTAAGGACACACGGTGTGGTTAAATGTTGGTTTCCACCTCTTCTTTTGTTACCATAATACAAATATCGTCATCGGAAGTAGTAGCCTATATGTAGTTAAGCTAAATTAAGCTTTATTTTAAATGATGTATGATGAATGAAGCGTTTCCACAATCACAGTTAACGTCAACATCAATAACGTTAATGGATTTGTTTCGGTTTAAAATCATCATCATCAACATCAGCCACAACAACAAAAAAGAAACGGTAGCTTTATAAAAGTTTATTATTATTTCTTGATTCATTTATTATTAAGCACATATAGAAATGTAATAGAGGGTTAAATTTTTAGACTTTCGATTTTGGTGAAGTTTTATCTGTTAACTGACACGTTGTGCACCCCTCCTCCTCCTCCTCCTCCTCCTCTCTTTCTGAATAACAAGGTGGCTAATGTTAACGCTGAGGCTCACACAAAGCATGTGTTTCTCTCTCTCTCTCTCTCCTTCTCTCTCTCTCTGTGTGTGTATGTGTGTGTTAGTTAAAATAAAACCCCTTTAGGTCATTAAAGATAGTTTACTGTGCTCACCTGGATTAAGAAAAAAGTAAATCCATGCTGACTAAATCTAGCCAGGTAAACAATAAATAGCATCAAAGTTCAAAGTTTAAAGTTATATTATTTGAGGAGACTTGCTTATAAAGTTGCAGTTCCTCCATATAACTCAAACTACCTGGTTGTGATATGTTATTGATTTATTTGATGTTGGTGGATTTTAAATATATAATCTTTAAGTAATGTTTTTGCTTTATTTTTTTTGTCCTCAATGTTCACCTGGATTAGCTTAATTGTTAGTCTTTTAAGGGCTTTGAACTTGCTGGTCCAGTTACTCCACTCTTGAGCCTTTTTTTTAAACTAGGTGTGTGATTTAAATTAGTTTTGTAAACTTTCCATTCTTTACATATAAGCAAGTTCCTTTTTCTCATTAATGCCGAAAGTGCTACTATGACAAAAACTGCAGTGGAGGTAACCCCCGCTGTCTCAAAACAAAAGGGAAAACTCCTGGAGCGTACCATTTTATATAAAAAAAAAGTTTGACTAGTTTAACATAAAAAATATATAGTTTTGAGTCTTCATGTGTCTGACTGTGTTTAATCTTGTTTACTGGCAATCAAACTAAGTCTATAAATACACCTTACTTTTTTGATGTGGTGTGGAATCAACATAGTAATTAAATGGTGGTATTTTTTATACTGTTGTATTCAAATGCAGTGTATTGTTTTGACATTTTAATAGTGACTCTTATTTAACCACAATTTCAAAACAAAGTAATCCACAATATAATCTAAAGTTTAAATGTCAATATTACTGATTTTAAACATTATAAAAGTCTGTAGTTCATAGCTCACAAGCTTAGTGGAGTTATACAAACTAAAGTAAGATTGAAAACACAGGTTTTTGAGCAGGGGAGATAGTTTTACATGTTCTACCACTGTCCTCACTAACATTAAGGAAATGAGTTGTCTGTGCAGTTGATTGCAAAAAAGATACATTTCCTGTTTCAATGTAGGGGAAGACATTTCTCTTTGTGTGGTGAATTTTATCTTGGGTTTGGTCATAGCTACCTGCTTTAATTTTGACAATAAGCAAGGCCTAAAGAATTTTCCTTCATTGTTTTTCAGGTTCCCCCAAAAAATCTGGATAGTGTGTACAGCAGTGGTGCTCCACCCTTCAGAGGACAATGCCAACTCACTCATTGCTGCCGTTTGTGGAGAGCCCAGATGGACTTGCTCAAGACAGTCTGATTAGTAACAGTGCAAGTATCCCAGGGCCTGGCTCTAGCATGACACCTCACATCACTTACCCAGAAAAGGCCCTGCTGCAATCTGGAGGGAGTACACCATTATCCTGTATGTTCTGTGATCAGACTTTCACTCAACAGGATGAGCTAGGACCCCACGTATTAACAGAACACCCTACAACTTTCTACGAACCAGCTGTGCTTAGAGTCGAAGCAGAATTTAGGATCCCGGGAGACAGAACCCGACCCAAACCGAGTAGCCTCCCTGCTGAAAAAGAGGAGGTCCACAGCTGTATTGTGTGTGGTCAGATATCACAAGATGCTAGTGAGCTCGAGACCCACATGAGAAAGCACAAGGACTACTTTACTTACTGCTGTAATGTGTGTGGAAGGCGGTTTAGAGAGCCGTGGTTTCTCAAGAACCACATGAAGATGCACGTAAAACCAGGAGCAAAGAGCAAAGCCCAGCAAGACCAAGAGACCCCGGTCACAGTTAACGGCGTCGAGCAAGACCCTGTTTCAGAGCCTGTAGTCACTGCTTACAAAATGTGTATGGTTTGTGGGTTTTTCTTCCCTGACCACGACAGTTTGGCAGAGCACAGCAAAGTACATAATCGAGAAGTGGAGCCCGGCAAAGATAAAGAGACAGAGAACATGGATGGCACTACTGAATCTCTTGCCAAAGAGACATTTCTTCAGAGTCTCAATCTTCAGCCGTCTACAGGAAATAGCGTGGAGCCTGTCAGGTCATCAAAATGGATTCCACAGCTTGATCCTTTCAACACATATCAGGCCTGGCAACTTGCTACAAAGGGGAAAATAGCAGTCGGTCCTAATAATATTAAAGATATTGGTCAGGAAGCCAGCACAGACAACGAAGACTGCGGCTCTGATAAGGAGGAGTTGAATAATATTTGGACTGAAGGCCAAGGAGACAAAGCTATGAAAGAGGGTCTTGGGAGAGAGCTCAAGTCTCAGCAGCAGACTGTGGCAGACAACCCAGAGCCACAGCGGAGGTCGCTAATGCAAAAAAATAAGGACAAAGAAAGGCCAACCACTTGTGAGGAATGTCAGAGGACGTTCAGGACCTACCACCAGTTAGTTCTCCACTCCAGGGTGCACAAGCGAGAGAAAGGTGGCGAAGAAAGCCCGACTTCTTCTGTCGACGGGAAGTTGTCGAGAGTAGGCTCGCTGGATAACGCAGAGGAAGGCTCCGAGGAGGGCTTTGAGGAAGCTGCAATGACAGAAAGTCTGGTTTCAGGTGAATTTTGGCCTTTAAATGCTCATGCTTCACACATACTGCCTCACTAGAGAGGTGTATTGTTTCATACAAAGAACTCTGTTGGCAATTACTCCCTCTGCTGATCAGAGAAGTCATTGCACATGTATTTTGTAATTATATTCTCCTCCTTTTTTATTTTATTAAGTATTGTCTGTGTCTGTTTTTTGTTTTTTTAAAGGTGAAGATGGTTTCGATCGATCAAAGGTCAGATCAAAAGAATGCAGCTACTGCGGCAAATCATTTCGATCCAGCTATTACCTCACAGTTCATCTGAGGACTCACACAGGTACGTTCAACACATTTCTTTACAAATCTGACAAATGTGAAATGAATCATGTACTGCAGGTCTAATTCTGTGACTGATCATTTTAAAGTGTGCTTATATTTTAAACTCACTGTAGCACTCACTGTATGTTTCAGGTGAAAAACCGTTCAAGTGTGCTTATTGCAACTATGCTGCCGCCCAGAAGACGTCACTGAAATATCACCTGGATCGGCGTCACAAGGACAAACCTTACATGGAGATCCCCAGCAGACCTGTGCCTTTAATGCCCTCACCAAATGACAGAAAACATGGAAACGACAAAGAAAATCCTGCCCCGAATAGATCCAAACTCTGGGTTCCTGCAGTAAGATCATGCACCAATGGAACACCGGAGGACAGATTTGATGACAGGGGTAGCAAACTCGGCAAACCACTCATCCAGATGAATGCTGAGTACGAGAAATTAATTGTTAAGCCTGCTTACTCTCCGACTGACGATGTGCTCATAAAGTGCCCCGTACCTGTTAACCTGAAGATGGAACGGGAGGAGATAAAAGACGAGAACTCTGAGGCCCCATTAAATCTGTCCTTAAAAGTGTCTCTCTCCATCCCTGCCAGTGCAGAACCCAGAAACACATTAATCCCAATTGCCTGTTCGATTTGTGCATATAAAACCATCTACCCAGAGGTCCTGATTATGCACAAAAAGCTGAATCATAAAGACAAGTCAGACGGCACAAAAAAGAACAGCTTCGGAGGCAGTTTGAAACCAAAGCGTTACACAGGCTGCCCCCCTGCGCTCGATGGGAAAGATGTCCCTCCACTTCCAATGATTGACAGACGCCACCCACGTCGAACCAAATCCCCAACCCCTCAACCTGCAAAACCACAAGAAAAGACACCTGTTAACCCAAATCCTGGTCCTAAAATGTCCCCTATCCATGCACCTGTGCATGACCCCCAGGAGACGCAGCGACATAGACAGAACATTGACTCACACGCCAGTCATGAATCCTCCAAGTATACGGAGCTCATGAGGAAATCCAACACGGGTGGCAAGTATGTAATGGACAGACCAGCACCCCCGGACAGAGTGGGAATTGGTGAGAGGAGTTTCCCAGCGAGAAGCGGCGTCATTTGGCACGCAGACGCCGCCAGGCTGTGCTTGTCAAGCCGATTTGGGAGCCTACCCCAGATTGATTTTGGTGAACCTTCCAGCAAGAGATTAAAGTACTCTCTAACGACGGGCAGAGAAGCCGACACTGGTGAGAAGCCCGGCTTCAGAGGACCGTCAGGAGATGGATCCAACCGGCTGCTTATCTCAGGGAGAAGTGTGAAAACCACATCGCAGGGGTCATGTCCATCCACGGCGTCTGAGGCTTTGGGTTCTGTGAAGAATACTACATCTATGGGAGGGGTTTTAGACTCTGACTGGGGAATGATGAACCTTTTGCACCCCTACACACCCAATGACCTGGCGTCTCTCTATCACCCCACCCCATCTAACCACAGTCACGCGGGCCTGGCGAACCCGAGAGCAGGTACGTATTAGGTTAGCTGGTTCAGGGAAGGTGATTTTAAAGCAGTGTATTTCTTTTAATTCAAATTAGGCTGCTTTATATAAACATATTCTAGCATTTAACATCAAAGGATTTTTTTCTCAGGGGGCAGAACTGTGCTGTACCAACACTTACCCACTCTGCCCAACCTGCAGAGGAGAGACCCCTCAGGCCCATTCCCTAATCAACGCTATGGGAACACTGATAAAACTACCTAAAGTGGCATCAAGGTAAAAACTTGGAAAAAGCGATACAGTAGGGCTTCGTTTCTTTTTATTTTGAAACCTTACCACAAAATCTTTTTGAAAAAGTTTTACCCTGGCACTTGATAGAAATGAATCAAGTCACATTTAGATAAATAGATATATATATTATCTTTTTTCCTATCTCTAGATTTGAACTGTGCTGCTACCTTATTTCGGAGAACTTCTTGGAAAATTAGTTTAATGTACAGAATAAATAAGAGAGATGGTTTGTGTTGAAAAAGACTTCCTTAATTTAATATTATTTTCAGTTATAGAAAAAGTGTTGCATACACATTTCAGGGCTCCAGTGGTCTTCAGTGTACATTTTAATTTTTTTTCTTCTTTTTTTTGAATAAAAAGGCACAGATCATCTCTCTTTTGAATATATTATTCCACTGGTGTGCACTGATATTTTTGTGTCCACTCAGAACTTTTTTTTTTTTTTTTTGCTTAATCCATATTTGACCCACACTACTGTTCAGATACTCTAAGTGTCTGACATAACAGTACGATTTATATGTGGTAAGTGAGCTTTCAGTAGATTTAAGAAAATAAAAATGAAAAAAAAAAAAACTGTATTAAAGTAAAAACACAAGAAACATAATTTGTGTGAAGAATTGCTGCTCTGTTAATTTACTGTTAATGTGCAGGCAGTAATTAGCACTATCCTGTATTTTTTAAAAATGTTTCTTTCCATTTCCAAAGCACTGAAGGGTGGGGATTTTCTGTCAAATAACTTGATGGCTTTGGCCCAGTGGTTTACTAACAGGAAATAAGTCCATTTTCTGTATGTTGAAGTGTTCTACCTCATGTTGTACTCTAGACACTGTTTTATTTGTTTTGTAAAGCTGCTGTAGCTATCATGTTAGCTGAGCCTGTATTCCTAGTTTTTCTATCGACTAGAGGACAGTTGTTTTGAGTCGGGGAGTAGTAGACAATATAAAACTAGGTTGGGGCATGTGTTTTGTCAGGCACCACATCAAAATACGAGCTCAATCTGGTGACATGGAGCAACTACAGCTGAGGCCGTATTGACTTTATGGCACACACAGAGTATAAGTAACGCAATTTGGATTGTGGATTTATTTTTTGGTATGCACAGTATTTACAAAGCCTGGTTTTAAACAGCAATAGATTTCATGGTTCATAAATTGTCCTTCTTTTTCTTTTGAAACTGCAGTGTCTATATCGTCTGCTTTTAGTGGCTCATTAAATCCATAAGCTGTAAAACTACAAAAAAAAAAAAAGTACCAACTGTCAATTCTGTTTGTGTTAAATAGTCCTGCTATGTACTTTTAGTTCCCGTTGAGGAGGTTGCTTCCATCTATGCAGAGTCTTGCAAGTGTTAATTTTGTTTCAAGTGGCAGAAATTAGTCCCAGCTGGTCATAAAGTAACCTTTTTTTTTTAGATTTATAACTGTTTAGGCGGAAAAACAACAACAACAACAACAACAACAAAAGCAGCTGTTTAATTGCGCAATTAATTGTACACTGTGAATAAAGAGTCTCAGGTTAACTGCTATCTACAAGCTATTTAGTCATTTTGTGTGATTTAGTGTTGTGTTGTATTTTTGGCCACTTTGAAATGCTTTGGGTTAAGTTATTTGTTTCGTTTTATTTTTTCGTTGTTTGGTTTGATATTCACATTGCATGTACACATGTGTAAAAATGAAAATATTGTTTGAGATTTGTATGACACATTTCAGTAATAAAGTGAGAGGTCGAAAGAGCTTTGTGTGGCATTAGTTGTTCATTTGCAGGTGGATACTAACTAACCATCCACAACCTTCATAGTTTTCTTTCTTGGGTGACACAGAAAACGGTTTCACCTGCCGTTTGAGGGGCTTTTTTCTGCATTCACTGATCTTTTATTGTCCATCTGCCAGGCACAGGTCACGCATACCTGTAGCTGAAACACTTACTGTATTCTCTTCCAACTGCTATTTTAAAGTAAAGATTGCAAAGATACACCTTGATAAACTACTGTATTTCACCTCTTCAGACCGTGATATATGTAATATTTCATTTACATGATTACTTTGTCAAAATAATACCCTAGTGTCTTTAGTCAACAAGAAAGAATTCAGGCTACATGTTTCAGCCTCATACCTCCATTGAAACACGAACAAACACAAACAAAAATAGCTTCTTTTCCACTAAAAAAGGTTCACCAATAATTTACATTTTAGTAAAAATATGTGGTTTCTACATTAGATTGAAGTCTCTTTTTATATTCCCTTTCTCTGCCAATAACTCAGATTGACCACTAGATGGCAGTATTTACTAAATCAAGATTAAATCCTACTCAGATTTTGGTTTCAAAGCCTTTGCATGCTCACTCTGAATAGCAGACCTTATGTATGTAATGATTAAACTACATTGTGGCCAGGTTAAAACTGGAATCACAGAGAGATATATATAGGCTTAACTTTTTTTAATGATTATTTTAACCCTGATACTGAATATAGATCTAAAATATGCAATTTTATCTTCATTTTAAAAGGTATGTCTTGCACAGGATGATAAAATTAAATGTCGCTACATGACTCTTTTTGTGTTAACTTACAGTATGTTGCACTTGTAGGCCACACCTTAATTGATGATGTCACACAGGTGTTGCTTATCAGCCGCTAAACGGTAGAGGCACACCTGCTTTGACATCATTGATTGTGCTTGAAAGTTTGTTTTAAGCAGTGGCACAGCATTGCCCCCACCTCCTCACCCCCTCACCCCCCACCTTTCTGAGATTGAGAGAGCAATTCACTCCCTTTAAAAAAAAAAGAAAAGAAAAAAACGAGGCTTCCTGAGAGAAGTATGGTAATAGCTTCTACATCTGCAAGACATGAGCGCACTATTTTAGTTGACTTTCCTCATATCTATAAAAGGAGGAGACTGACAAATCCTTTCATGGTCGTGCATTCTATAAACAACAAATTGCAAGGGACAATCTTCAGCACATTGAACACTTTAAAACTTTGATTTATTTATTTATTTATTTTATTTTCCCCCTGCTGCTCCTCTTCCTCATTCCTCCTCCCTCCCTTTTTGAGTCGACCACATCTGTTTGCTGTCTGTTCCCCTGGGCCAGCACTGTGTTATCTATTGCATTAGCTCACATTAGTGCATATCGCCCATGGGCCTTGGTAATCACAAACGCAAAATGAGCATTTCACTTAGCATCACCCTCATATTCCCCCCCACACTGTGGCAAACTTAGTGCAAACGCGTGGCTGCGAACGCAAGTCGACAACAGCTTATGACATCCGTCCCGTTACTCTCTGTCCCTGTGTCCAGAGTGCTGCGAGGGCTTTCATGTCAAAAGCTTCTTTAATAGGCAAAGATACTGTTTGAATGTTTTTGTTTACTTGGCTGTTCTTGATTTTTATTCCTTTGCCTACATTATTCGGATCCCAATTAAGGGGTCCACACAACAAGAGCAACAGTACATCAAGTAAAGATTTAAATAAAACAGGAAAAAACTAGATATGTCAAATATAAAGATCATAAAATAAGTGAATAGCTCTACACATACATCTCTATATCCTGAAGCTCTGCAGGGCTTTCTCTCATTGTGCTGCATTATAGGTGGACCTTATTCTCTAGAAGCCTGAAATATGGATTTTTATTTGACTGATTAATGTTGTAGATCTTTTCTTTGGTCCAATATGAAGCTTTTCTTTCTCTAAAAGTTACAGAAAATTGATTTTAATGGTTATTTAATGATAATCTGATTAAAACTGATCTGATTTATGTATTCCCCCATAATAATACAATGAAGCCCTTTCTCATTTTCTTTGTCAATTATACACAAATATCATCTATGGATATTCACTTGGGATTCACTTTTTTGTTTTTCCTCCTCAAAGTCTTCTGGCATGAAACACCTGAGGTCTTCACAGCTCCTTATCAAGCTTCTCTCATCACATAAGGGGGGGTTTCTGTGATAAGGATTCACACAGCAGCCATTTGAGCGCACAATTCAATACACAAATGGCATTTTATGCTTGCATTACCATCCATTCATCTGTTCAGTGTGTTTGCTTTTAGGTGCATACATGCATCTGCGACAGAGGATGTGCTAAGAAGTTCCACCCTCTCTTTCTCTTTCTTGTCGTATGACTTATCAAATCTCTTACCTCCCTCCTTCTTTTGTAATCTTTGTGTGTATATGTGTGTGTTTTTTTTCCTCCTTCCCCTTAAGTGTTCTCCCCTCTTATTTTCAGTCCTTTCATCACTCATAATTGTTGCCTCCAGATTGTCAACTTGCATGAATTAGCAATTGGGCCAACAAAACAGATACGGTCAAATGCTGAATATCCTGTCAGAATTTGAGGCAGAAAGTCTGCTCCGGTTGTGATTGCTCATCATCGTCACCCTATTCCTCTGAGGAAGAGCAGCAATGTAATGGTTCCCACAAAAACAGCCCCTGGCCTGAGGAAAGGGATTTGGGTGTCTGGAGACAACAGGGGCCATATGGAGCGGGCTGAGATAGCAAGGCGCATGTACAGAATAATGGATGACGTGTCATGTTTCATGTTGCCGAGATGCCATCAAGAGACTTGGTTTGGGGAAATCAAAAAGCTCACATACAGCAAAAGCGACTGTTGGACCATTTAGCAGTTTTTGTTTATTTTCATGTAGTACGAGAGCTGATCTTATAGCCTCAAAGAATGTGTTGCTCTATTTTCGAGGCCTTTACTCTGTTGAGGTGTGGTTATATGTAAGCCTATATATATTATCATAGCAGATGACTTTATAAGCATAATGAACCAAACACCTGTTTATGGAGATTAAGACATTTCAAATATGAAGGAATAATTAAGTGAAGATTAAAATTGATACAAAAATAACTTGTTTTGTTCAAGATGGAGGCCAATATTGTATTATACAAATCTTTTTTAGCTGCACTGGTGAGGTGGATCACTTAGATACAGACTGAAATGTCTAAAAAATGAAAGGATTGCCATGAAATTATAGCTACAGAGTCACATGGTTCCCAGAGGGTGGATCTGAATAACCTTGGTGTTTCCCTGACTTTTCATTTGGTGCCACCTGCAGGTCAAACTCTTCACTCATCCAGTGAAATAACAACATCAACTAAATGGATTAGAGCAACATTTTGTCCGGACATTCATGGTTCTAAGGTGATGTATCCCAATGACAACCAGCTGGTCAACGTCTGTTTTGTCTCAACAACTATTGGAAGGGTTAACATTTTGTGATGACTTCCTGACTTTTCATCTAGCACCACCATCACCAGCACACTGATTTAAAACTAATTATTAGCTATACTAATTTTGAGCCTGTGTTGCACTTTGTGTTTAGTGCTAATTAGCAAATGCACACTAAACTAAGATAGTGAACATGGTAAACACATACCTGTGAAACGTCAGCATGTGAGCATTGTCATTGTGAGGTTGACAGCATGCTGATGTTAGCGTTTAGCTCAAAACACCACCGAGCCTATTAGTACAGCCCCTCAGAGACAGCCTCTTAATGATCTCTGTTTCAATACATGTGGAAATCATACAGTATAAGGCAACATAAATATATTATAAATCCAAAATATCAGTATCAGGCATGTAGGACAAAGAAATTGTAGGACATTGAAATCCACTTCTGTTGTAGAGATAAAGCTTTTTCCTCTTCTGTCCGGAGGTCTCCTGCCAGGGGGCCACTGTATACTTAGTCCCTCCCTCCCCCCACTCTATCTGCTCTTACCTGCATGTGGAATAAGCCCAGGCACCTCACCACTGTTTTTCTCCCAGTGTCAGAACTACACTTAAGTGCTGTTTCCGATACCCATGAGTAAGCCCCATAAAAGCTGCCCCATCGCCACAGCGTTATTGTTTCTTGCGGATGATTGATTGATGGATGAGGGCTGACACTTCAATGAAGCCATTTCCACTGGCATCTCTATCCGATGATGTGCAGCGTATATTTTCCATCCGCGCCTCATTGCTCGCCTGTGTCATTCCTGGAACTTCATTTACACCATGTTCCCTGAAGGACCTTTTTTAGCCCCATCTCCCTTTTTCTCTCTCTCTCTGGCTCCTCTTTTTATCTCCTCCTTTTTTCCATGCCATAAAATAATGCTATTTCTTGTCGACTCTGGAGGGGCCTGGAATCATTTGCAGGGAATGATAAAACCAAAGGCATGGAGGGGTTATTTACAGGAAGTGTATCCCTGACAGGGTCCCACTGTTCTGCTTTTTTCACTGTCAGATGCCAAGTCCACGCTGAGACAGGGCAGGGCTATGATATACATTTCAGACGCGCTCGACCTACACTGCATGCACACACAATCATTTACTGTTATCTTCACAAGCCAAATAGGGACTCCCAGTGTTGCAGATTCTACCAAGATGTTGTCCAAATCTTCCCCGAAAAACATGTTAAAGTATATTAGTTCAATGACAGTGTGATTGAGGTGCCTTCTCTGAGACAATTGCCTGTTTTTGCTCATATGGGGAGCAGATGGTAAGCAGGCATCAGTGCGGCAGGCTTTCTGGGATGACAGCCATGAGATTCCCCCTCAGGTGCCATTGGAGCCCCTTTAGAAGGAGAGAGTGATTGGTAGGACATGGCACCTTCTAAGCAAGTGTTTTTCCCTTAGTTCCCCCATTTTACAGTTCTCATCAACAAGCTACAGTGCGGTAAATATGCAGTAACTTTCCATAAAATGTGAGATTATCAACTTAATTTTTGCACGTTTGACAATATGCGTAATGCAATATATTTATTTCTAACAATAACATTCATTTAATCATCCATTACATTGAAAATAAGAACTATTTGCTCCAAATTAAGATTTATATCTGTTTATAACACACTATACTATGTAGCTGTAATCAGATATAAGGATATTTATGTGCTACTCCTTTCTGTTTACAGTTAATGAACACTTTATAGCATGCTGTGTCATTGTTATAAGCTAATATACAATGTGTTATATATACAAATATGTAAAACTATAATCCATCGTGTTTGTCCATTCATCCTTATTTAGAAAATCATAGTGATTTTCTGAGTGTACTGTAACTATAAATCACTTTCCAAGAGTGTTGGAAATTGATTTTAATACAGCAAAAATCACTGTGTATTTTATTTTCCAGTGTGTAAATCAGTGTGTACTCTATATTTAGAGTCAGTGTCTCTTCCAACAAGAAGGTTTACCAAGTTATTTCAATAACTTTTTGGACAAAAACCCTAAAACCTTCACAAAGCTGGAACATGGATTCATGTAAAAAGGCCTGTTGATGACTCAGTTATTCAGTCATCCAGATAACAAACCTCATTCATATATTGATCAATGCTGAATTAATACATTTGTTAACAATTTATCTCCTGAAAAGAGAACCTGCAGTAAAAGTGTGCACTATTTATGATTTTTATTACTGATAAAATGCTTATTAAATCTGGAGTGTGTTTGCACATTGTAGTTTCTATAATACATACTGAATAGATGACTTAATACAAAACAGTCAGCTTAAAATATATTCTAAAGAAATAAGAAAAAACAAGAAAGCATCCTTCACATTTTCTGTTAAACCTTGTATTGTTTATATCTTTGTGCTATTGTGATGTTTTAAAGGGCTAACTACTTCCTGTTTGTACCAGCTGTGCTTTAGGGGGCACATCTCTTGCTCGGGCCTGACAAGATGTCCCTCCAGCAGCGGCACCTCAAAAAGAAATAGAAAATGGAACAATTTAAGATAAAGACAGACTAAAGTGAGCGCCACAGAGAGAGCTAATGTACTGTCAAATACACTAAATAAACTATGAGCATGATTTATGAAACAAAAAGCTACATGTTGTGTCATCTATCTGTTATCTTATGTATGTGATGGGCAGGAGGGTCAAAAGGTCAAAGCGAAATACATGAAGAAAAAAAAAGAACAACAAAAGTGTAAATAGAGAAAACTGAGGTGGTTGAGTGAAGGAGGCATTTAAATGAGCTATGTGGCAGTTAGTGCGGCCATTGCAGTTTACAACTATAGCCAAGATGTAGGATTATAACTGTAACTGTAATAACTGTTGTAATGTGTTATCAAATATGAATTTTACTTAATAATATATTTTGAAATTGATACCTTGAATGTATAAAAATGGTTAAAGATAAGAAATGTATACATACTGAACATATAATTCAAGAACTATTTAGAGGAATGTAATCTGCTTCACCTGTTTATTAGTTTTTTCTGTTTGTTTGTTTTTTTCTATGTTAAACTTTGTATGTATTCTGTACCTATTTAGTTTAATTTATTTGACCTCTAAATCTATCAATCTATATCTATCTATTTTTTTTTTTTATTTTAATGTGAGATGCCAGACTTCAGAGTTCGATATTACCAAAATATCAACACTTTTTCAATAAAGTTCTGAAAAAAAAACTTAATAATATATTAGTTATGAATGCTTTATAGGGCCACATTGCAGTTTACAACTATAGCCAAAATGTAGGATTATAACTATGTTGTAATGTGTTATCAAATATGAATTTTACTTAATAATATATTAATTATGAATGCTTTATAGGATAATACATTGATAAACATTGTCCTTAAAAATGTCTGTTTGTACCTTTATTGCAGTGTTATATAATATATAACACACTGTTATCACACTGTCCATAGACTGTTATTACAAAGACAAACTCGTCTAGCTGCACATTTAAACCGAACTGTCCGTGGGTTATATTAAGTTGTTAATGTGATATATCTAACCACCATTTTTGTTTAAAAACACATCGGCCTTTCAGCATCCTGCGATCGAAACACACCCTGTAGTGGACTAAAGAGGAAATAAAAGGACATAATGCACAGTTGAACACATGATGCATTTACTATAACTGTGTGTGTGTGTGTGTCTGTGTGTGTGTGTGTCGGCTCGGTGTACTTGACCTTGGCTGCTATAGGACATTTTGGTTCATCAGGAAAGATGATTGTTTCCTTTAAAAGATATTAGGAAGACTGTGTCTAAAGGAAACTGACATGGCTCCCTGCATCCCTGATGGTTTCCACTCTGTTTCTTTTATAGTCGCTCAATAGGTGAGGGAATAGTGTCCCACCACAGTATTTATACATTAAGCGACGTTTCCCCCTCTCCAGAAACACGAGGGGAGCAATGATTGGCCCCAGAGTATAATTTTTCCCATGTAGACATTGGCGTGTCATCCTTTATCAATAATCACCTTGGAGGGAGTGCTGCTCTTGCTCAAAGGAGATTGACCTCTGCGGTGATGAGGCTACGTGGACGGTGGTCATCCGTTACCACACAGCCCATACTCGGCCCCTTTGTAATATCCACAGATGGGGAGGGTGGGAGGTCTGCCTGCAACCCCCTTATAGTCCATGCTGGTAGCCTGCATACAGTAGGTGCCCTCCTGGCCTTGTCACCGTTCCAGTAAACCCATCTCAGATCTGTCACTTCCACCACATGCCTGGTAGGAAAGAAGAAGACGAACAGTGTCGCTTTCACAATAAGATAAATGGCAACAGTAAGAAGTGGAGAGGCTCAGGCCTGTATTTGCCCTTTAAATGCATCCCTTAAAGCCATTATCTGATTGCAGTACATTTACATTTGATCATTTTGTTACTCTGTGTGTTGCTGCAGAAAAAAAAACAAAAAAAACATGCGAATGAATGAGCAGCTAGAGGAGGAGCGAGGAAGTTACGCATCCATTCCACAAAGCAATAGCCCTCGTCTTCTAATGCAATGTGACACTGAATACTACACACAGAGAAACAACTAACCTCAAATTGGGTTATTCTTCCTACCTGCCAGTAATCCAGTTGATAAGCACTATACATGTAGATTTCTGGGGAGCAGAGAAATCAGATTACCCCGAGCTGAACTGGGATTTTCAGTCTAAATTGGCTGTTGTTCCTCGGGTCTCTCATTCTATCAGGATGAATGAGGGGAAGTAAATGATTTGACTTTGCACCAGATAAATTGTCTGCACAGGAGCACACAACACAGTAAGGTAAAGAAAACAAACACAGGGCTTATTGAGCATAGAAGAGATGCATCACATTTATACATATAAAACAAAGAACATAAGAAGATAAAAATCCACAAAATATTTGGATGATTCATGTAAAGTCATCTTCAAGGAGAGAGCAAAGTAATCTAAGATAAACTGAGATAAGCTGTGCAGTGTTTCTTCACTCATCACCTAAACAAGTTGAGACTTCTCAGCTTGTAACTTTTCAGTTTGACAAAGGGCAAGCAGGCACACATTGGCTGTAGAAACAAAAGAAACTGGAACGGTTACTGTGAACTTTATTGAACAACCCTGACTAATCTGGAGTCACGGATGACCAGAGGGCGGCTCGGGAAAAACAGGGCTTATTGTGAAAAGCCTGTCTTGAATGAGCCTGAGAAACTTAACGAAGATTGATCTGTTTCATAAAGTCAACCCAGAGCTAATGAGCTCAGACAAATTCAGGCCTTGTCTAAAAATACTTTTAAGTCATGTTAGGAGTGCTTTGAGACAGTGGTGCTTTTCAGTTAAATGCTAATGTTAGCATGCTAACATTTTCACAATAATAAGATTGGCATGTTCACGTTTGCATGCTAACATTTTGCTCCCTGCTCCCCTTAAGTATGTAGGAGAACCTACAGTGGGCATGAAATTTGCACAAAATGTGAAAGGCCTTCTCTAGAGCCAGTGTTTTGTTTGTCCACTTTAGAAATATGGCGGTTTAACATGGTGGGCTCTATTATATACAAAGGGCTCATTTTACTATATACCCTATTTAACAAGATATACACTATTTAAATCATGCTTATGAGTATTATACTCCTTTTCTGCCAACTCTGTTCCGCTAGATGCCACTAAATTCTGCACACTGCACCTTTAAACCTGCTTTATGAAACAGAATCCACTCAAAATAAACCTGATTTATCCCACAATAACTAATAATCTGGCTCAATGAATGGCAAGGATATTTGTTATTGCGCATATATGTATTTCCAATTTGTAATAACCACATCCACAGAGCTATTCATTTATTCATACAGGGATTGCACTATATGCATCTTTAACATTACCTAAAAGACACCCAAATTTAATGGAGATTAAATTCTAACCATTTCCTAGCAGTGGTGCATTTAATGCCCTGAGTTCTGCACACCATTTAGCCAGAAAGCATCAGAAATGTAAGCATTCATGTGGCCCTTCACATCCATGGATGTGTGACTTGCATGCAACATCTCAGCATGATTTATGTCCTAAAAAACTGCCTTTTCTTGCATTGCAAGTAGCCAGAGTCTCAGCCTCTCCTCTCCTGTTTTTGTATTTTCTAACATGACACATGAATCCCCGGTGGCCCTGGAAATCAGACAACCCAGGTGCAACACTAATATCCTCCCAGTATCCAAACATTTCCTTTAAAAGTAACTGGCACATTGGGGCCCATAAATTAGGGCTGAACGCTGCTCAAGATGTCTGGCTTCCAATAAGACGGTACCCAGAGCAATAAACTTTGACATTGCTGCTTGAAAAATGCCTGCCCTTTTTCATTGTCAAGTGTTACAAATTGATGAAATGAGTTCATCGATGTTCCCTGGTCATTATCTCTCCAGTGGCACTTTGTTTTACAGACAGTGGGAAAAGGGACAGTGCAGATTAGAGGCTCAGGCACAGTTTATCAAACAAAATCTAATATCATCCATAAGAGAGGAATCTGGAAATCAATACTTCATTACTAAATTGTTAGTGGGGATGAAGAGTAATTGTGTGAGTTCAGAGATGTGTCTCGGCGGCCGGGGCATAGGAAGTTCAATGTCACCCGGGAAGTGATAAGTAAAGGCACTGATGGGAAGAAACATTTCTGTAATGGGGGGTGCTGGAGAAGGGCAGTGGCCTGAGCACAGAACAGACAATAGACACTGGTTTGCCATTGATTGGTCCAGCTATAAAGATGGAATGGTTTAAAGAGCCGCAGAGAGAGAAAGCGGGGGAGGCAGAATGAGAGAGGAAGAGAAGAGGAAAAAAAAGAGTTAGAGTGAGCACCATCTTCTCAGTTCAGTCTACCCTTGTCTTGTCACCAGTTTTTGTGCATGGCATAAAGTCGTCTTCTTCTTCTTCTATGGTCACTCCAATCAATCGTACCGGTACATTTGCATCTTGACAGAGATAAGTGCAATGATAAAACAGTTCCTCTGCAAAAATGGAAGACCGCTTGATGACACACGGCCATTACTGTTGGCTGAAGGTTTGCCTTTGAAATGGCTTCGCGTTAATGAAGGTTAATAAATAACTTTGATGATTAATTATAGTCATCGCTGCATGTCCTGTAATGTTTACAGTACAGTACATCCGGCGTTCTGTTAGGTGTGTGATCTTAGCAGAGCCCTCTAGCTCTTCTTTTGTTCACGCTGTGTGTGAGGTCGCATCAGTGCAACGAGCACATCACCTCCATGCAGCTTGGCACAGCCTCATCCCTCTAAAAGCTTGTGTCTGGAGTCCTTCTGACCTGTTCCCCTGCCTCTCCATGTTCAGCCATGCAAATCAGAGTGCCTTCAATTTGAACATTCATAAGCCGAACCTGCAGCTTCTGTTTTGGAGCTGATGGGAGTTTGAAGGAGGGTACAGTGCTGCCTGATGTAGAACAGGGGACTTTTATATTTTTTGGTAAAAGGACAAAAAGTGACCAAATGAAATGGGAATGTTCTGATTTTTTACTTTTTTACTTTTTACTGTCTTTAGTTATATCGTTTAGAACCACCTAGGAGTCATTTTTTGATTATTTGTTGATCATGAGTACAACCATTAGAGCTTAAACTACAAATCTTTTAAAAAACAATCACATTTTTTTCAACAAATCAATTAATTAAGTCTATAAGGTGTCACAAAATATTATGAAATGCCTTTTACAAGTTCCCAGAGCTCTGGTTTACATCTTCAAATTGCTTGTTTTGTCCGAACAACAGTCTAAAACCCAAATACATTAAATTTACAATGCTATAAAACTTGAATAGAGGCTAAAAAATGAATTGATTGTTAAAAATGTTGTTGTACATTAGTCAGTTCGGTCAAGATATGATCTCTAATTAATTCTATCAATCAAATCTGTTTCATTTATAAATTTGAAACAAGAGGTTGAAAGGGTTCGTCAAACTTCCATTAGCTGATTGGGGTTTTTTTTCTTTTAGACTTGCAGTAAACATTAACTTATTGTCATTTAAAGTACCAGTGGGTAAGATTTAGGGGGATCTATTGGCTGAAATGGAATATCATATTCATAAGTATGTTTTCATTAGTGTATAAACGATTGAAAATAGGGATTGTTGTGTTTTCGTGACCTTTAAATTAGCTATTTATATCTACATAGGGAGTGTAGATATAAATATTTCTACAGTAGCCCAGAAAGGACAAACCAAACACTGGTTCTCTAAACCCCTTTTCTACTGAGCTGGAGCTGGTGCTGGTTCGGAGCCAGAGCCTGACTAAGCACCGGTTCTTCGCTTTTCCACCGCCAAAGCTCCAGCCCCGGACCTCAGAACGGGAGCCAGAACGAGCACCAATTCTTTGCTGGTCTAAAAGAAGAACCGATTACGTCAGCGGACTGGGGGCAGCGCTATCGTTTCTTAGCCAGCTAGCAGGGTTAACATTTATTAGCCGGCTAGCGGGGCTAACATTTATTAGCTGGCTAGTGGGGTTAACGTTCATTAGCTGACTAGCGTGGCATTTACAGAGGGTTAAAGATTTGTTGATTAAAAGTACTATTTTTATCTTTTTTTTTGCCAGAGCTGTCTAGATGCGTTGCGCCATGTTGCTGCCTCTCACTGGTGAATCATGGAAGTGCTTCAAAGGTGCGCGCTGGCGACGTTACACAGTGACGTAATCGCGTGGCTCCTTGCCGGTGGAAAAGCAACACGATTAGCACCAACTGAGCACTGGCTCTAGCACTAGCTCCGAACCAGCACTGGCTCCAGCTCGGTGGAAAAGGTGTTTTTCGTCAAGGGGAGGGGTGCATTCAGCTGGTTGCAATCTGTTGCCTCACCATTAGATGTCACTAAATCGTACACACTGGTCCTTTAAATTGATATGTTGAACTTGTTAGCAAACAGCTGCCTGTTTATAAATCTTTCAGTTATGCAACATTAGCATTTGTTTAGGGTGTTGTTTCCGTCTACCAGATTAATGCAAATCCAATATCCACCCTCACTTTTTTGTCTGTTTTTCTCTGCACCAACTCCTGACTGAAATATCTGTCTCTTTAGCTGCTAAATGCTCCACTATGTTCCTCAGGTATTTGCTAACTGTGTCTGCCTGCTTGTTTTTTGCTGGGTTTAGGGTACAGTGGATTTTTAAAGCTTTCCCTCTGAAACTGGGAGTGTGAAAGTCATGGGTAAGAAAAACAAAACAATGAGCTGGAAGATGCTGAAATTATCAACTAAGGGTGATATTTACTTCTCTCATTTTAACCATTGTGAATATAAAAATGTTGATGACAGCAGTTTTAAGTCCTTAGAGACCATCAAAACATGGATTATATGGAAGTGAAAGGAAGTAAAACTACACTTTATTAGGTAAAGAGTCTAATATTCTGACACCTTTCTTCTGAGGTATATGTAAATATCCACCACTGCAAATTCTACAGATGGAGAGTTTTTCTAATTAACAAAAACACCACATCGCTTACACATCAAAAACTAGCGGCAGGAGTGATATAACAAGCTGCTAGAATCCAGATACTCTCATTTCATAACATGTTTGAATGTTCAGCAAGTATACTGCTCTATTTAAAAAGAGCCTCTCCCCCGTTGTTGACAGAGATAAACATTTTTTTATCGCAAAGGCTTTGACGTTGGTGAAGTGAAGCTGACAGTCCAGTAACAGGGGCCGTTTGCTAATGATTTTTGAGCAGCCCCCAACTGAGTCCTAAATGTCTGCAATATCCATAAACAACTCTATACTGTCCAATTAGGCAGACAGAGATGTACTGGGCTGTCAGACAGATTTGCATGGCTAAGCACCTGAGATCCAGAGGATGATGAGGGGGATGGTTCACCGGCCAGGGAGAGAATGTGCACAATGGATGACTTTCATTACAGCATTACCGCTTTACATACACAGTCATCCAATTACTGCCTGGATTAATTGATCATCGTACCTTTCTTTTCCCAGCTCTGGCTACTGGTGCTGGTTTGTTTTTCTCCCTTCTGTATCCACCACACTGACCTGCTGTTTTCACTCCTTCTGCTCTATAGCTCCTCTCTCTCTCTCTCTCTCTCCCAGGTTTACAGCCAGAGCTCGTCATAAAAAAAAAAAAGTCTAAGGGGACATTTTGAGAAAGGAGGGGGAGGTAGAGGTGGTGGTGGTGGTGGGTTTGTTAGAGAAAACCGTCGCCGGCCACCACAGTGAGGACGGCCATTTGCAGGATCGCATACATTGGGAATAATTAGAATTTATGTGCGCTCGTCAATCCTGCCTCGTCCTCTTCTCTGCTGTAGACCCATCAGTGGTCAGAAGGGTTCACCGGAGCATGACTCATCCCTGAGTGCGTTTGATCAGAATGAATTATGCCTTTTAGATTCATTATGGCACTTTATTTCTCCTCTCTGTCCTCCTCCCTTGTCCGTTCAGCACCAGGAATGAAATGTACAAGACAGGGTACATATTTTATTGTATGCATGCTGTCATGCACACACAGTTAGGGATAAGAGGTAGGCAGTGGTGGTTTAGCTCAGCTACTCAGAATAATACAACACTTTCTTATGACACACAGTACAGTGCAAAGTATGTTAGAGAAAACAATCACAACATATGAATATTCCTGAATATTTACGATTTCTGTGCACAGGCCAGAAGACTTGCAGGACGACACAGGAAACGTTGGTCGGAGCCATCTTGCAGGTAATTCGACAAAAGCACAACTGGAAGACTTGAAATGTGGCATCATGAAACCACTTTAATATGACAAAAATCTAATTGAACTCACGCTGTTTAGTGTACAGGACTATGACAAGTGCTAATGGGATCATTTAAGATCATTTAAAATACAAACGAGTCTTCGCTTTCTGTTCATTAATTACTGCTAATTATATGAACAGCTAGCCTCGTCAGGGCACTACATTTGGCTGTCTCTGAGTTGTGAACATCAGGTCTGAACTATAGCGGATGTCCCATTTCCCTCCTGGATGACTGGTGATGTGTGGCGATGGGTAAGATGAATAAACATCACTGTGCTTCATGCAATGGCTTCATCCTGTGAACTGCACCAAAAGCAGGAGAGAAAATATGAATACTGCAAATTTGAATGAATGAATTTATTTAAAGCTGCATGCGTACAATACATGTAAAATACTTTTAGGTATCAGCAATTCATAACTGTCCGTTTTCTAACTACAGCTCAGTGAGATTTCATGAGAATTAGTTCACAACATCATTTAGAGTGAGCAGATTGCATCAACTCATTTCTGCATTTTTAATTGTTTTTTTCCCTCTTCCATGGCCCCATTCCCCTCCAGGGAAAGAGCCCAGTCTAACAGAAAGGTTAGCAATCTCTGATGCAAGCAAGCTGCTAGATTTCAGATCATGTCAAGTCTTTCTCTGTTAGCGTTTTCAGAGTGGTTAATAATGTAGTTACCTATCCCTGCTAATTTATGTATGCTTACATTACCTACTGAGATTAAAAAAAAAAAAAAGGTGATATCTGAAATAATTACACTACCAAGTGGTCAATCTTTCTTTAACTGTTGTTTTCAGCCTCTGTTCAAAGCTTCATCAGTAATCAAGGGTTAATTTCACACCTCAGTGGATTGCCTGCCTTAATCTCTATTCAGTGTAATTAAATCTGTCCAATAAAGTGAGCTCTTTTCCTCTTTGTTCTCTCCCATCTCCTACTCTTTTTTTTATTGTTTTACACCCATCACATCTCATCGTCTGAACTACAGGCCATCCAGCCTCGTTTGACAGGCAGAATCTATCCCTAAAATTAAAACATTCCTGACCGAGATTGTAAGAGGGAAAGAGAGAGAAGGAGGGAGGGGGAGAGACAGAGAGAGAGAGAAAGAGAGAAAGAGAGAGGGGGTGTTGCTGAGCTTGAGAGAGGAAAAGGAGAGGAAAAGGAAGCTGACACATCCTGTGTCTATTTTACTTTCTTTTTTTTCTCATTTCAGCAGAATGGAATGTGAAGATTTGACCCTGTCAATCAGGCCTCTTGACAAGTTTAATCACAGTGTGCCCTCTGCAAAATCATGGCTAAATAGGAATGCAAATAATAGAGCGCTGGGGCCTCTTATAAATGGTAATCAAGAGGACTAATCAACTGACAGGTCCACAGATCTGGCTCGCTCAAGGAGTCACTCAAACTTATTTTTTTATTTTTTTTATTTTAAGCCCTTGCATATTATTTTTTTAGCTGCATTAATATATTAAAAAAAACAAGACCATTAACAATGATTTTGTCTGAAATCAGCTCTGTCTGGTCTTGTTTTTCAGTTGCATGCATATTGTATGTGTACCATTTCAGTTATCATTGCTTTTTATGCTCCTGGCTATTTATTTTTTTAACTTCTTCCTCAGCGGAGTAGGAGACAAAAGGTTATATTTAAGCCTTATAAAGGGTATCTTTCTTTTCAAGTTAGACCAGCCGCAGATTTCTGAACAATGTAAATGAGCCTTGCCAATCCACTTCTCTGTGATCTGCCACAAAAGTCAAGGGCTCCATGAAGACTTTGAAATGTTGATTCGGTTTGAGTATGGTGACTTCCCTCTGCACCTTTAAAAATACAACTGATCTAAGTTTTATGTGCGCTTGAAAGTTGTGAAGGTTGCCTCTCCTCCCAGTTGTCAAAGATGTCAAAGCTAAATATGAAATTCTGTCTTGCCATGACTGCATCAAAAGTCGGGGCATTTTTTTTAAAAAGTCCATAAGATCAGAAACATTGAACAAATCCCTCTAGTTTGCCATAAATCTATTCTAAAAGCATCCAACTAAATCAAGTGATCACTAATTTAATCTTTTATTTGCATAACACAAGTGGAATTTAGATCCAAACCCAGAAAAAAAAAATCCTGAGATATTCCTTTGTGAAACACTGTAGTTGCTTTATGTTTTTAAATCTATAATTCATTTATTTAGAAAACCTTATATTCAGAAAGGGTAAATTGGATTTGCCTCGCCATAATTACACATGATTTTAGATGGTTTGGTTTGTTACTGGGAATAAAAGGGTTTATATGGCACGTCAGCTGGATCTAACATTTTAAAGACTTACACTTCTCCGCTCGCTAATGATGGTTTACAGGCCAATTCTCTGGGGGCAGTCTGAGTGCTTCCAAGATATCACATCTTCACAGGCAATCCACATAACTTAGTCTGGCAATGCCAAAGGGAGGTTTAAAGACAAGCCAAAAGAGTGAGTAAGAGATGTGTCAGAAAACAGCACCGTATATTATAAATCTCTGCAAACAAAACATTACAAAATCAAATCCTCTTCCACCTTCTCGCTCCTTCTCTGGCTCGGCTCTGTCAATTGCAAAATTGCTCATTTAAACACTAATGGGGAATTTTCATGGCTTCACCGTAAATCCTTTGCCTTTGATTTCTTCTTCTTACATTAATGTTTATACACTGAGGCACATCCATACAGTACGTCGCATCGGCATGCCATATATAATAAATAACAACAACAACAAAAAAAATCTCATCAGTGATATTCACCCTGTGTTGGATTATAGTCCAGTAACATTCAGCCGCCTTCCTTATACCTGCAGAGGAAGATCAACATCCAAACAATGGAGCAGCCAAGACCAGACATCATTAGGCTTCTTAACACCTCACAAGACACAGGCAGACTGACATCCAGCCAATTTGGCCATGAGCTGAGATAGCTACTAGTAGTCTGCAACCTCACTATGGACTAATGATGGTCTAAGCCTGTCTTGGCCCTTCACAGGCCTGTTTGATCAGGTACAGTAGAAATCCACTGTGACGTGAGGTTGACTATACATTCAGCAGTATTTACCCGTTTGAATTCTGTCTCGAGTTTGACAGATGATCAATGTAAATGTTATTCAAACTGATGCAGATCAGCTTTTACAACACAGGACCTGACACCTGTCATTCAATCTACGCTGTGTGTGTGTGTGTGTGTTAAATATGTGCGAAGAGTTAAAAATATGTATCCAAACAAAGATACAAGCTGTTGAGAAACATAATAAAACATGTATATATGATTTAATGTGCTGTCATTAGGCTGTGGACTCAACTATTTTGTTCTTTTTGGTTAAAACAAATGGCAGAGGACTGTAGAGATTGTTTGTCACTTATCACAGACCCCATCTACTCAGGACTGCAGACAGCTGGATGGATGGTATGAAGGCAAATATAAGGAATGATGCGCAGTATTTATAGCAGCCAGATAACACTAGGTTTGAAATTGACAGGCCCACCTAATGATGCTCCTCAAAGTGGCATGGATGCAGACGAGTGGACCTCTTCAAATGGGAGGCCGATCCCTGCTGACACAGGGAATAATAGCACAGCGTTGAGCCCATTGTCTGGGCACCCCACACCATGGCATTTGGAACTGAGCGGCCCCTGTTCCTATGGACAAATGATCCACACGCTGCCAGGGAATGTCAACCATCACATCCCTCAGTCAGTCTGTTCACATGAGAGATGGTGGCAGAGGCCTCTATCTCTTAACCCTGGTGGTTAACGCATTCCTATTTTAAATCGAGAGGTGGAATTTTGGAGCAGCCTTCCATCTGAATCTGAGGTTTGGTTTTTGGCAGCTGCTGAAAAAATGTTGCCCTTGTTTTGATTACTTTGGTAATGTGTCAGGCATATGTATGTTAATGTATGTGTGCATGTAAGTAAGTATTTATGTATGTATGTATGCATTTATGCATGTATGTATGCATGTATGTATATACTGTACCCTACCTACAGTCTTAAATAATGATAAGCCCATCTCCGACCTGTCTGTCCTGGCTAAGGTTGAACGACTGAAGGGTTCTTATCTTCTGACAATATCTTATCTGATGTTCAATCAGGTTTTAGGGGAAAACACAGTAAAAGTACAGCTTCCTTAAATGTTACTGATATGATTGACATATAACATCATTGACTTATCTGAAGCTTTTGACTCTGTGGATCATGCAATATTGAAGCAAAGACCTCAGTGTACTGTCAGAACGAACTGTTGGGTTGAACATTATCTATCAGGCAGCTCTCAGTGCATGCAGGCAGAAGGTGTTACCGCTAGCTCCTTCAGTGTATCCAAGGGTGTACCCCAGGCTTCGCTCCTGGTACCACTATTATTCATAATCGTCTCAATCAAAATGTTTCTAACAAAAAAATCCCTTTTATGACGATGACACTGTGATATACTGCTCCGTCTATACCATCACAGACTCTTTGCTAGCTCCAACTTGCTTTTAATACTGCACAACACATAAGTTTTGCTTTTCCTTCGAGGACAAAAGGAAACTTTAGGAGACACCTTTATTGGCGCTTTTCCACTACACAGTTCCAGCATGATTCGACCCGACTCGTTTTTTTTTTGCGTGTCCACTAGGGATAGTACCTGGTACCTGGTCCTTTTTTAGTACCTGCTCTGCTGAGGTTCCAAGTGAGCTACTAAATGTGACGTCGACAGACTGCCGGCCGCTGATTGGTCAGAAGAGTTGTCGCTGGAAGAGTCTTGAGCCGTCCCACACAAGAATCAAACCCGCCATTTTAAAATACCGGCAACAGCGTTACAGCCATACGGCTCAATTTTGTTGCTTTGTGTGTGACAGAAAGCCTCATACAGCCCCCGCCCACGTTGAGTAGGTACCTTTTTGTAATGGAAAAGGTCGTTCCTGGAACCGAGTCGAGTCGGGCCGAGTAGTGCTGGTACTGTGTAGTGGAAAAGCACCATATATCTATGAGTTATATACCTGCATGCATCTTTGTAATGCCTGCAAGCGCTGGATAGTGTCTAGCATGGAGCACGGAGGTTTATTACAAATCTTAAAGCCCTCACTCACTATTACTCTTTGTATGTTCGGGTCACATGGTCTGCCTTGTCCACCAGTAGACTTGACTACTATCATATTCATATTTATAAGGCCATCTTGGTCTGTTTACATCTTACTTTCAGATCTACATTCTTCTGAAAAAGTATGGGAAGTCACTGTCTTCTCTCCCAGGACTCATTCCTACTATCTATCCCGAAAGCTTTTACAGAACTGGGAAAAAGGGAGCGCTCCCTCTACTTGGATTTAGCTGCAAAATTACCTGAGTCTTCAGGAGGTGGTCTCACTGGATGCATTTAAAATGATTTTTTACAAGACTTGGAGGCAGGCACATCTGGCTGTAGATGTGTTGACTGAAACTTATTGCCCCTGTTTGATCCCTTCTGTTCATGACTTCCAGTGAATACGGATGAATGTTTTTAGTCTGTCTGTCTGTCGTATCTTCAGATGTATTTATATATGTTTAGCTGCTCACAAACTTACAAGATAACATTATAGATAATAAATTAAGCAAATCATAAACCGTGATTTGTATTTGAACCCTAACCGTTTTAGAAAATAAAGAAAAAAGAAACAATAGAATAGTGTTTTTCAGAGTTACATTGGACATAAATTAAATTATTTGTCTTTAATTGATCTGAACTGTTGATGAACAAATATGTGAAGTTTTGTTTTGTTTTGTTATTTTTAACATATTGTGTGAAAAGCATTCTTGGATCCAGTTTGAATACACTTTTAAGACGGTCCCTAACTTCAGCTTGTCACTTTTCTGTCTATTGTCAAGTCACCTAGGTGCCAGGCTTCAGCATGAGATCATGAGGTAAAAATAACAGCTGTGTGCAATATCAGTCAAGCTTTACCCTGCACTGCTGAAGACCTGTGTGTGTTATTAGTTTATGGCATTTCTGCATAATAGAAATCAACGCTACTTTAGCTGCTAATAGTTATTGATTATTCTGAATAGACGACAATCACCTGGATTATGTTAATACTGAAGGTAAAAGCCTGAATCTGATAAGTATGAGAACAGATCTGAAGTCATTAGGAGTGATTTTTATTAGCATTGACTTGTGGAATCTATCCATCTATCCATCTATCCATCTATCCATCTATCTATCCATCTATCTATCTATCTATCTATCTATCTATCTATCTATCCATCCATCCATCCATCCATCTATCTATCCATCCATCTATCTATCTATCTATCTATCTATCTATCTCAACCTGGATCTGTGTTATAATTTGGAGTAAACAAAAGAAACACTCTACAGTCATTATAAACCCACCCACAGCTGCCACTGGGACCTCCATTAAGCCCAGTGTTCCTGAGATGCTCTGGTCTTATCTGATTCATCAACAAGACGTTGGCTGGCATGATTTATCTATGCCACTTACTTGTTTTCATTTTGCCCGGGGGCTGCTGCCAGCATCGGGGGCTTCTTTTTTTTACAATGTGACAGCTCCATCTCAAGAGAAAAGACTCCCCCATGCAAAAACAGTGCATCAAAACAAATAAGGCCGGAGCCACTTAAGAGAAGGACCCATTTTCACTACATGTCAAGCAAATGATGCAACGGCACGCACAAATCTGCATTACTTCTGTGCTCATGCCTTTGTCTGGAAATCACATGTATGAGCCTAAAAATAGGATTTAAATACAAATATATAATATTATGCGTTTACTTGACTCCAAAATTAAACATAATGATTTTTTAAAATAGATTGTTTGTATTTTTTCTTTCGCTTGCAGGTTTCTATTTATCCATCTTTTCTAAAAAAAAAAAAAAAAAATTAAATAAATTCTCCACTCCCTAGTTTACATCCCCCTTCCCCTTTTTCGGCTTCCCAAATCTACAGGCAACGGGACGCTCTTGTACATTAAATAAGAACTGTCACCCTGGGCAACTTGCAGCAATGAAGCATTTATTCTGCCTCACATTTCCTGGCACTTAGAATTATTTCCTTCATGCCTGATAACCAAATTACAATATGGCAGGTCTCCCCGGAGCCACAGGATTGTTAGTGCCAGCTCACAACATACTTTCAACTGATGTGGCATTTCATGTACAGCTGCCAATCAAAGCCAGCAGAAGGGAGAGATGTAAATGAGGGCGGGCCCGACGGTGTTCAATTACTGCTCTGAGCTCTGCATAATCCCCCTTCCCACTGACTGACTGACTGACAGTTCCACATTCCTCCTCATCCCCAGCTTTCTCCCCTAATTTCACTACCTAGGTTTTTGCCTCATACTGGGACATGGAATCAGACATTGGAGGGAATTTCTGTCATTTTCATTTCCAGTTAGAATAGTGAAAAAAAAGGAAAAATAAAGCATTATCTGACATCTGAAGCACTATAAAGCAAAGGGTACGTGTATTCTGAAAGTAAATCAAACAAAATTCCCTATACAAACCAAACATTTTGTGACCAAGAGCTCAAAAGCTAAACAATGTCTCCTACAGGCTATGTCAGTGTCTTTTCCTCTGTTGAATATGATTCTCTTTTTTCCCATTATGAAACAATGGGAATTTCAACAGCTGAGTGGGCTGAGATACTCTTAGCTGCCTACTCAGCATCAACCTTTGGTAAATACTCAGATTAAGAAGATCCATGAATAGTGCTGGTATCTTTTTGCTCTCTCTGTCATAAAGACGCCTTTAGATTCCTCTTAATCCCCGTGTTAAAGGTACGCCAGCCGAATGGCTTAAGCAATGTTCTGCTAGTGACTGAGAAATGATGCCATTAGACCTGCAGGATTCAAAAAATGCAATGCTTTGTACAAGAGTGTTTTTATACCACAATGTATCATCGGACATAATTCTATATAGCTCGCTTGGCTTCATTTAATTTTAAAATATCAAATTGTTTTTCTCCACAGTCACCTGATTTTGTCTGCCGTTGCCTTTGTCATTTTCTCCTCTCGTCTGTCTAAAACTGGCACTTTTGTTGCATTCCAAGAGGTTGATAAATCAATCCATCAAAAAATTCTTTGCGGTGAAACTCAATCAAGAAAGGTCATGTCGGCGGGAAAAGAACAGATTAAATTAGCATTGAATTAGACATGGAAAGTGAGCTCTGTCAAAACCATCACTGTGCTCAGCACAATTAGAATATGTTAATTATGCATTTCATTAAGGGGCCTCAGCGCTCTTTGAATGTGAGATGAAATGTCACTGGTGTAGGCAGCCGAAAAATGGAAGATTGCCAGGCACAACTTTCTTTGTGCAATGTGTGACACCTTCATTAACATCAGGGATTGCTAGTCTGATTAGACTTTTTGTATTAGTTTAAGCCTTTAGGCTTTCAAATGCTATGCCTTTTTTCTCCATTTTGATGTGGCAGCAAAGACCCATCTCCATTTCCAAGCAGATATTGTCTATGGTTTAATTCTTTGTTTAAATTCTCCAACAAAATGCCGTGACATCGGACGTAACATCTCATTGTCTTTGTGTAGATGACGGCATTTACCGCCTCTTTGTTTCACATAATCTTGGGTCACTTTCAGCAGGGCGAGACTTGGAGAGCCAAATTCCCACACAGTACGCTCATATTCAGGATATTCAGGGAGGCCTTTGTGTTGACAGTGGCTGTGAATTGGTCTAATTTTCTATTTAAGCTTTGAAACACAATAGATAGATAGATAGATAGATAGATAGATAGACGGATGGATAGACAGATAGATAGATAGATAGATAGATAGATAGATAGATAGATAGACGGATAGATAGATAGATAGATAGATAGATAGATAGATAGATAGATAGATAGATAGATAGATAGATAGATAGATAGATAGATAGATAGATAGATAGATAGATAGATAGATAGATAGATAGATAGATAGATAGATAGATAGATAGATAGATAGTTAGATAGATAGATAGATAGATAGATAGATAGATAGATAGATAGATAGACAGACAGACAGACAGACAGATAGATAGATAGATAGATAGATAGATAGATAGATAGATAGATAGATAGATAGATAGATAGATAGATAGATAGATAGATAGATAGATAGATAGATAGATAGATAGATAGATAGATAGATAGATAGATAGATAGATAGATAGTTAGATAGATAGATAGATAGATAGATAGATAGACGGATAGATAGACAGATAGATAGATAGATAGATAGATAGATAGATAGATAGATAGATAGATAGATAGATAGATAGATAGATAGATAGATAGATAGATAGACGGATAGATAGATAGATAGATAAAGTGCAGGCAATTTCTCTGCGCCAGTGATTAACTTCTGAGTGAACTCAGGAATCTCCCACAGACAGTGTAATGCTTGACAGGTCATCATATTGTATTCTGTGGCAATCACACGGAGAACAGATGATAGGTAAGTGAAAGTTGGACTGCGGTGGCAGCTTACATTACAGATCAGCCAACTTTTAAAACTTCATTAAAACAAAATGAAAGCACTTCCTGGCACACTTAAATTAAATCGAAATGCTTTGGGAAGAGATGATGAAAGCCAGAGGTGGGAGCTGTCTGACAATTTCAGCGCTCACATACTTTCATGACATAAGATGATTCTTGTGTGCTGAAAGTGAATCATAGGAATGATTGTCTCTGGAAGACCCCATCTCACAGATGTAATATAGATGTCTTGAATGAGTGACTACCTGCTGGTCTGTCTTTGTACCCATAACTGTGAAGGAGAATATACAGTAGCTGTAGAATAGGGCTCCCACCTCAGTAGATTGCCTTCTTATGCCAACCACAAGAGGGTTAAGGAGGTGAGACTGGAGCTGGGGATCAATTTCTTTATGTCTTTATGGTTTGCTGTATAACGGTCATTCATGTAAAATCAATCACTGCTTGGATATTATATTTTAATAACAAGATTTCCTCTTTTTTATGAAGGATATGACTTTAACACATACAGCATCTCCTGCAGAACTCTTTATCTTTGCCTGAAAGGATGTATTACAGCGCGTGACGGTTCATATTTTCTGTGGCTACTTTTCACTTTATCCCGCCTTTGCCCGGTCAGCATTACGTTCCACATGAGAGATGAGTTCAGGAACATCCACACAAGGATGAGGGTCCTGCAAACGATGGAGTCGGATCATTCACTGTCTCCGTTTTCCGTTTGAGGTTTTGGTTTATGAGGATGCTGCGGTTGCACTGAAGTCTCTTGACATGTGCAGGACTGACTGCTCAGGTGGGAGAAATTCAGTCCTCCTCCAAAACTTTGCCACAGGTGTGTCGTTTGCCTCGCTTGTCTCAGTGTCAAGCGTTTGTCACATTAAAACCTCAGCAGGTCTGACAGTTGCACTCCTAAGAGAAGTGGAGTAATTAAAATGTATCAATCTCTTGTTTTAGCACATGCCGCTTTTTTCTTTTTTTTTTCTTTTTTTTCCCCCTACCCCCCTTGTTTGATGTGATGTGGACAGCAAATAACAAAACGAGCAATGAAAGCTTCATGTTAGAAAATAATCTACTTACAGGTCCAGCACTGCAGGGAAGCACTCGATCAAAAGTGAAAAATGGAAGTCCGTGTCCAAGGCCTAAATGTATTCCATGGCCGGAGAATGAACTTGCTGCCCATGTGACACATGATTTACACAGGAAAGGGCCTGTGACTCTCTACAATGATAGATCTACGCTTAAGTCTGCCTGGGCTCACTGTATGACATATAATCCTTCTCTTTTAAGTTGTAAGATAGATATAGATAACAAAATGCAGTATTGATTTGGCTGTCTGCACACTGGCTGGGTTTTTAAGACTGTACATGTCCACGTCTGAATCTTTGACCACTGTGACAACTGTCTTTGCAGCTCGGACTCTCACTGTTGCTTACTTTTGCATCATTAGATCAATTTAGCTTGTCGGGTATTGAATGAAATGTTTAAAAAAAAACAAAAAAATAAAAAAAGACACCTCAGTGCTTTTGTAAGATATCTGATGTCTTGCTGTAAAATATGATTAAATGTGTTTCACTGAAGACTGTACTCAATAACAGCTGCAGTGTTCCTTCCTTCCTTCCTTCCTTCCTTCCATCCGACTCTCTTTCTTTCCTTCCTCTCTTTCCTCCCTTCCTTCCTTCCTTCTGTACTTCCTCCCCCTTCTCTCTTTCCTCCCTTCCTTCCTTCTTTCTGTCCTCCCTCCCTCCGTCTTTACTTCCTTCCTTCCTTTCCTTCCTTCCTTCCTTCCTCCTTCTCTCTTTCCTTCCTTCCTTCCTTCCTTTCCTTCCTCCCTCCTTCTCTCTTTCCTCTCTTCCTTCCTTCTGTCCTTCTTCCCTCCTTCTCTTTTTCTTTCCTCCCTCCCTTCCTTCCTTCAGTCCTTTCTTCCTCCCTCCTTCTCTCTTTCTTTCCTTCCTTCCTTCTTTCCTTTCCTTCCTCCCTCCTTCTCTCTTTCTTTCCTTCCTCTCTCTTTCTTCCCTTCTTTCCTTCCTTCTGTCCTCCCTCCCTCCTTCTTTCCTTCCTTCCTTCCTTCTGTCCTTCTTCCCTCCTTCCTTCCTTCCTTCCTTCCTTCCCTTTTTAATATGTTATAGCATGCTCAGTGTATAAGACGTACATACACGTTTAACCAGTGTCATTTTGTTTCCCTCTGATCACGGAGAGCTGCTATTCACGCTTGGAGAGGTTTTTCAGCTTTTTCATGAATTCATAAACTGTAATGAATTTGAGCCATTTTTTCTCACACCAGGCTGGACAGGAGGAATATTTCAAATACACGGAGAGGATTGAAGATATTCTTAAAATGGGCAATTTGTTTTAGAAACCTTAAGAGGTAAAGTAAGACTTACAGGGGTCATTACTTTATATGGTTTACTTGATGTAAGAAGAGGAAGGTCTATTCACAGCCTCTCTCGCACCAATATACAGAAAAGTCTTAAAGCTTAACATTTATTTGACATTTTGGACACATTAAAAATTACTAATTATTTGGTCGTTAATCAAAATAATTAATTAAAATGTATGATTGTGAATATGATTGTCTTTATTTAACCCTCCTGTTGTCCTAGTGGGTCAAATTGACCCCATCTCTTTTGACTGTTCCTTCCTTCCTTCTTTCCTTCTTTCCTTCCTTCCTTCCTTCCTTCCTTCCTTCCTTCCTTCCTTCCTTCCTTCCTTCCTTCCTTCCTTCCTTCCTCCCTCCCTCCTTCCTTCCTTCCTTCTTTCCTCTCTTCCTTCCTTCCTTCCTCTCTTCCTTCCGCCCTTCCTTCCTTCTTTCCTTCCTTCCTTCCTTCCTTCCTTCCTTCCTTCCTTCCTTCCTTCCTTCCTACCTTCTTCCCTCCCTCCTTCCTTCCTTCCTTCCTTCCTCCTCCCTCCCTTCCTTCCTTCCTTCCTTCCTTCCTTCCTTCCTTCCTTCCTTCTTTCCTCACTTCCTTCCTTCCTTCCTTCCTTCCCTCCTTCCTCCTGTCCGTCCTTGACCTGAGGACAACAGGAACCTTAAAAAAGGTTTTCTCTGCATGTCTGTGTAATATCAAACTGTCACAGGAAACACAAAGGAAACTCTTTACAGTGCAATTATTTTGTTTATCTTGGGTACCACTTATGCAAATATGTAGCAGGACACAAGAGAAGAAGAAAAGAGGGTTAGGTAACAACTTTGTGTTTAAAAAGAGACTTAAAAATAAATTACACTGTAAGTATTTTTTAAATTACAGAGTACCTATTCAATAATTACAAGGTATGATGATATTGTTAGAGGGTGACAAGAAGACTGGAGTGATGGTGGATTCATATCTGAAACACTTGCATTAAATTTCTCTATAATGGAACAAAAGCGTCACAAACTTCACCTTCAACATGACAATAAAGTTACATCAACGCCTCTCAAAAACTGTTAAAGAGACTCACCTGAATATTAACTGTCAATTCTGTGTATTTCAAAAATATAAATTGCAGCAACTTGTAATTAATGTTACTTAACCCTCCTGTTATCCTCGAGTCAAGGAAGGAAGGGAGGGAGGAAGGGAGGAAGGAAGGAAGTATGGACAGAGAAAAGGAAGGAAGGGGGAAGGAAAGGAAGGAAGAAAGGAGGGAGGAAGAAGGAAGGTAGGAGGGAGAGAGGAAACAAAGAAGGAGGGATGGAGAAAGGAAAAGAGGAAGGGAGGAAGGAAGGAAAGAAGGAAAGAGGAAAGAAAGAAGGGAGGAGGGAAAGGAAGGAAGGAAGGAAGGAAGGAGGGAAGGAGGAAGGGAGGAAAGAGAGAGGGAGGGAGGAAAGAAGGAAGGACAGACGGAAGGAAGGAAAGAAGGAAGGAAGGAGGGAAGGAAGGAAGGACAGATGGAAGGAAGGAAGGAATGAGGGAAAGAAGGACAGATGGAAGGAAGGAAGGGAGGAAAGAAGGAACAGTCAAAACAGACGGGGTCAATTTGACCCGGGAGGACGACACGAGGGTTAAGTTTTAAGCCCCGTGTATTTATCAGTTCTTACAGTGTAATCGTTCTTGTGTTACTGCTTCTTAAATAAATCTGTTTTTAAATACATTTTTTACTCCGAGTTCCTCCGAGGATCAGCATTGTCACTCTGTCTCACACATCCTGTTGGTCCTCTGCCTCTACCCTGTAATTACGAATATTTACCAGGTAATTTACAGTCATTTATTCCTCAATCTCTCCTAAATGAAAAAAAATTTAACCCCTTAATTCCCCTCATGTACCCAGTAAGAGTTTAATTGATTCAGCATATCTACAAAATATTTACGCTGGAATTTAAAATGTTATCAACACAAGTCGGCCATTTATGTGGCTGCAGCAGATCTAAAGGTTAAAGGTACCTTACGTCATTTTTCTAATAGCACTACGGAGCTACGTTTTTTTGGTTTTTTTTAAATAAATGCTTTCCCTATGTGTATGCGGCATGCACAAGGATTCACATACAAGTGCACGAGCGGCGTGATTTACTCTCTGACTGACGTTGGGTTCATGTTGTTCCACTGCTTAACAGCTGGTGGCAGTAATGTGTCAACCGCCAGTAAAAGCAGTGAAGATGAAGAAGAATGGATGTAAAAAAACCTGTTTTGGATTTTTTTTTGGGGGGTGGGGGCTTCCGCTTGCACTCAACATGTTTTTAAGGCCTCAAGGATACACATAATGCATTACGGTGAAAAACACAAACGTAAACTTCACTTTATTTTTGTTTATAAAAGAAAAATCCTCAGGGGGGAATCTTAAAACAACATCATGCAACTATTTGACCCTAAAATAACAACTTCAAAATAATTTTGATGGTACACTGACTTTTAACAGGGAGACTGACACCTCTTTCATTTCCAATCCAAACCAGCTAAAGGCCTCTTCCTGCACAATGTAGTATATCTGGATGTAACTCCAGTACTATGAGTATGTGCGGAGGAGTTTTCATGTTCATATTACCCACAAAAAAAAGAGTTGGAAAAAATGGATTACACATTTTTTTAGCCACCTATCAGACTGTTGGGAACCTAATGTATCTGGAGGGCCGTGTACACTTCAAAAGGGATTCGGGAACAACAATATCACTTTCTGATAGCACACAGACTTCATGATAAATCGACATTATAACATCAAAGCATTGTATGTTAGATTGATGAGAGGCTCACACACACTGCCAGAACTATGAAAGTGTGTCCTCATCTGGGGCTGAAAAAGTGAGTCGCAGCAGCATGTCATGTCACATTAAAACAACCTGATTGTCATTTCACATTTAATTGAAGTTATATCACGAAAAAACAAAAAAAACATGTCTAACCATATTCCAGCTCTTGTGGGTCACTTGACTACATTTAGTAGTTTTGGGTGGGTGGTGGAGAATGGGGGGACGGGGTTTTATAATAGATTTTTTTATTTTATTATTTTGCTAGAGGCCCATGGTCCCAGGCTCTGTTTACAGACTGAGAGAAATAGCTTAAATCTGCTGGCGTCAATGCTGATTCATGTCAAAATGACTGACAGGTGACCCGAGAGCCGGCAGCCAGACAGTGAGACGGATTACAAGTGAGCAAAACGCCAACAACTTCTGGCCTGCTGTGGGGCAACAGATGACAGCAGAGGAGGGCAAGAGGTGGAGAGCTCTGTACTCAACCCCCCTCCATCCTTCTATCCATCCATCAACCCATCCCCCCCCTCCTGGCCACTATCCACTCAGGCTGACTGATAGACAAGGGAAAATGAGAACATTCAGCTGTTAAAATAATACGGCTACGTCAGATTTTCCAGGTCACATTTTACAGATTTAGATTTTTACTATTTAAATACATTGTGACGACATATATATATATAAATATATATAGGGTTAGGATCTCAATTAGGTCATTATGTTCAAAGCAGCAGTGTTTTAAAATGGCTTGTCAATCAAAAAGGTCATTGTTTCTTACATGGTAGTAGCAGCTGTGATTAAATTGTACCTCAAATACAAGCGAGGAATAAGTGTTTCTGGCTTTAGGGCCAACAAGGCTGCAAGTCAGGAAGTGATCTAATAATAGGAAGGTGTGAACAATATGCTCCTCATAAAAAAAGTGCTCCTAAAAAAAAAAAAAGAGCGAGAGAGGGAAGGAAAATGCTTCAGCTACCCTACAAATTTATAGTTGCAAAAAAGAAACCATTCATGTGCCCTTGTTGACTGCTGGCTGCAGCAGAGCCAACAAACCCTGAATTCTCCTGACAGTGTCTGAGGGGTCCAAATCCAATCCCATCCAATTCTGGTTGTTAGTTTACAGCAAGGACGACCTTGCACAGTGCTGACAGTCAAATTCTTTCCAGGCTGTTTCCTTGAGTTTTATAATCATTATACCTCACAGTGTTATGATGTTAAAATGAGTTTAAAAATGTTTGCAGATGAATTTCCATTAACAAAACGATTCATAACTTCAATATTCTATAATGTGCATGAAAAAAAAACACCCTCTAAAATTTCATATTGTTAAAACAACGTAATAGCAATCATGTTTCGAACCCAAAATATCCCCATCTGGGCCAATCAGCAACAAATGTGTCACTAAATTTTGAAATGTAATTTCCCTTTGGACCAATCAGTGTAATTCTGAATGCCAGAAAAGCAGCGGTGAGATGCATCATTTTCCAAGTTTTGTCAAAGTGAGATCAGTCATGTCGGATGTTTTGTGTTTGACACCATAAATGAGGAAACAGATGTTGCACAGACCCTCCTCAGGCTCATCTCTGTAATTCAGCTGTGAGTTTCAGCCGAATCCAACAAGTCAGGAAATACTGATGTGCTCCTGTATTTATCAATTTAATGTTAAAAAGGACAGAATGCACCAATCTTTAGCTGCATTTATTAAAGCTGCTCTCATCAATAGTTTTATATTAACGGTAAATCAAATTACTATATATAATGTTACAGAAGTGACTCACAGACAATCACACTGTGCAGTTCCCCCTCAGCTCTGTGGAGGACTTCAGCATTGTTTCAGGTTTTACAGCCCAAAACTTTAAGGTTCTGGTTCAGTCTCAGGCGACTAGCTTGTGAACACAGAGGAGCATTTAGAGCCAGATGTTTGGCAAAACAAAGCTAAATGGAGAGTTACTACTGGACTAATATTTGTCAGATGGACAGTTTTATTTCATTTTACTTATTTTAATTGCTTTGCTTTCAATGTGTAATTGTAGTATTTGCATTTAAAGTTCTTCTTCCTCTTCTTCTTCTCCTTCTTTTTCCTGGTAATGCGCCATAACAACTTTATAAGGTGATATGTGAATGTTGTGTTAACAGCTTGTTGTGTTGCCCCCTAGTGGCCAAAAAAAATGAAACAATAAAATCAGTTTGGGTTTAAATGAAAACTTTCGTACAGTTTTTCAGTCATATACAGAAGTCAACTATATGTATCCTAGCTAGTATAACAATTTTGGCTTGGTTGATTGGTTTTTTTAACAAGTATTTCTGCTTCCTGATGAATTCACCAATATTTTCACAATTGCTTCGTTTTATCAGCACCCATACTAAAACTTCTGACGTCCAGTTTTGATGCCAGTCTGAGCGCGAGTGGTCAAATGAGCCGACCCCTCACTGTGGCCGATGTCTGGCTGCAAATGACATCTTCTTATTATTTATTATTCATATTTATTATTGTTGTTGTTAATACAAATCCAAAATAAACTGCTAGTCAACTGTGCGGTAATGCGCCAAAACAGCTTTATAAAGGTGATATGTGAATGTTGTATTAACAGCTGGTTGTGCTGCCCCCTAGTGGCCAAAAAATGAAACAATAAAATCAGTTTGGGTTTAAATTAAAACATATTGGCTGAGGCAAAACACTTTTTTTTCGTATATGTGTCCGGAGCTTACACAATGAAAACATCATATTCCTAGCCAGTATAAAGACTAGACTTGATTGGTTTTGGAACAAGTATTTCTGCTTCCTGACTAAAACTTCTGACCTCCAGTTTTGATGCCAGTCTGAGCGCGAGTGGTCAAATGAGCCCCGACCCCTCACTGTGGCCGACGTCTGTGGCTGGCTGCAAACGACACCAACAATACATCTAAAGCTGGTTGCCTGCTTCTACAGAAAGCTGTAGTAGTCAATTGCTATCTTGCTCCTGTTGGCACCGGCTGTTAAGTTCAGTTTATCTTTGAGGAACATTTGAACACCCTTTGTCACACACACTGGTATCAGAGCCTCGTGGAAAATGGGTTTCTGTTGGCTTAGAGTCTGACAAAAAAGTAACTGGGTTTCTGTGTGCTCGCAGCAGTAAGTCTTTACGGTCCCTGCTAGGATATTATTTGTTCTTGAGAGCTGTGTGTCTCTGTTGTCAGCATGTCTTACAGCTACTGGAGGTATCTGAGAAGCTCAGCAACATTTTTTTTTTTTAAACAACATGATCGTCTGGTCTGGACCACCTGATGTACATCTTTACTGAGTTGTAGTTTCTGTGATTACTTCCTGCTGTGATCTGATAATACTGACAACTGCATCCAAAATCTTGTTATCATAGTGTTAAAATAAATAAATGATCACTGAAAATGTTCTGGTGTGTTTTCAAGGAGAGGGAATGAAATATTTAACACTTATTTAAAACCGTAGTTATTTAAAAGAAAAATCTTGTCTCTAGTCGAGCCCGTCCTCCCAAGAAAAAAAAAAGACACTACAGGTCATAAACTCAGTCGCCAAACACAACCTATAATTACGTTTGAGTGACAGATGCCATTTAGCGGCTGCACTAATTATGACCCGGGGAAGCGACACATTTTCAGATGACGTCAATATGAGGTGACTTCATTATAAGGTGGACATAAGTTTGAGATGTGAGGACAGCTAGATGGTTAGTGAGATAACAAGAAATGGTAAAGGATGCAGGAAGCTGCTGTTCACTTCCTGTTTCCATCTGCAAGTGTCATGTGCATTTACTGTTGCCATGGTGATGCCACGTTTAACCACATTCCATTTGAACCCAAAGCATGTCTCTAATGGCGAGCCCTTTATATCTATATAGGGAGCGGGTCCTCTTCAACAGAGCACGCCATTTTCTACAGTAGCCCAGAACGGACAAAACAAACACTGACTCTAGAGAGGCACAGCCGCCGAAATATGCCACTCAATCTCACACGCTGGTTCTTTAAAAATAAACAAAACTTTTAGTTGGACGTTTACTTCGAAACAGGAAATATAATACTTGTGTTAGTCGGATAGGTGGACATAAGTTTGAGATGTGAGGATGGCTAGATAGTTAGTTAGATAAATGCTTCCTGTTTCCATCTGTGAGTGTCATGTTTTCATTAAAAACATTAAAACATAAAGTGGTGTTTACTGTTGCCATGGTGATGCCACATTTAACCACATTCCAAGCATGTCTCTAAGAATGAAGCCTTTATATCTACATAGCATATTCAATAGAGTACGCCATGTTTCTACAGTAGCCCAGAACGGACAAACCAAACAATATAGAGAGGTCTTTTGCATCTTTTTGCGACTTTCACAGCCGCCGAAAAATATGCCACTAAATCTCACACGCTGGTCCTTCAAAATAAACAAAACTTTTAGTTGGATGTTTACTTCGAAAAAGGAAATAGGATACTAGTTTTAGTTGCGTTAAGATCAATTCAAATGTAACTAAAAATGAATCTTGTGTTATTGTTGGCCTCAGTGTTTTCTATTCACTCCCATATAAATATATTTTTTTAAATTAAATGTGAATGTACAACTCACAACGGAGTAATCCAGTATATACACAAGAATCAAAACTGGACATCCGCTTTCCCCCCTAAGATCCAATATGATCAAACATGTTCCCAGATATAATCTCTCTCTACAACACATACATGGATTACTCAAAGCACAATCCTATTTCACGAGTTACACATGCTCTTACTTACCGCCACATTAAAGGCTCCTTATAAGCATAGGTGTCACCCCTTGTCTCTGGTGTCTGGCCATTTGCGTTTCCTCTGTGAGTCCAGAGATGCTTGAGAGGCACAAGCAGCCAGTCGGCAAGAATTAGAGCAGCGTCCATGATTGTGCTGACGTCTGCAAGGGGCTAGGCTGGAGATTAAGCCCAATAAAAATGTGTGATTTGTTGCTTTCATATTTGGAAGATGTCAGCTTCAATTTGAGCTAGCACGCTGCCTTGAGGCAGGCTGGGTGACATATATGAAGGATGCACTGAGGAACTGCTGGCAATCAAGTGTTAGTTCTCTCATCCACTATATGATGGCAATGAAAACCTCCACATATTTTTACACAGGGGTTTGGCAACAGCTAATGGTATCAGCTTTTATATAAGATCATATATCAGCTAAAAAAAAAAGAGAGAGAGAAAGAAATGTGGTTATTTATTAATCTTTTGTTCACTTGTTTGGTCAGTTATTTAAAGGTTTGACCTACAACTGAAAATATCCCTCTGATTAAAAACTCATTTTAAATATATAGATATATCATAAATAATATGGATATTGTTTCTTTAGAGTGGTTACTGTCACCTTAAATGTTTTTGAGAGGCTATAATTTGTAATTTACCTTTAAAAGAAATGTACATTTTAAATTATTTTCATAAAAAGTAAATAAAAACTAATTTACTCACATACTCTTCTTTTAAAAAAAACTCAAAAGTTATAAAATGAATCGCTAAGTAGTGAATATCTGTAAATACAGCTTTAGGCATCATTAGAAGTGGATATCTAAAAGGAAAAGGGGGGGGGGCTTGTAATTTACCTTAAAAAAAAAATGGGGTTAGGGTTTAGGCCATGCATGCCATATACGCAGCCGACCCCGGTTCGAATCCTGGCCGGAGGTCCTTTGCCTGCATGTCCCCCCCCCCCCCCCCCCTGTCTCCCATGTTTCCTGTCTGCCTACTGTTGAATAAAGGCGTCTATGCCAAAAAAAAAAGAAGTATATTTTAAATTATTTTCATAAAAAGTATAAACTCCACAGAGGTGTAGTCCTCAAAACAGGTAAAAAACTCAAAAGTTATAAAATGAATCACTAAGTAGTGAATATCTGTAAATACAGTATCAGGCAATCATTAGAAGTGGATATCTAAAAGAAAAAAAAAGGGGGGGGGGGGGGTGAAATAATTAACGTGCAAAAAAAAAAAAAAAAAAGTGCAAAGTCTGAGGAGTCGGGATCGAACGACTGTTTAAGATTCTGGAAGTTTGAAAATACCTCATGCATTATAAAGCACCACCCTGACTTCTCTGAGTTTAATCCTTTTTGCAAGTGCTTCATCAACCTTCAGCTTTTTTGACAAGACAGAAGTTTCAGCATGTATGATTAATAAGATACAAATGTGCAACTGATATTTGATAAATGACTTTGGTTTCATATTCATGATGTACAATGAATATGCAGCACCAGGGGCTTAGGCCTACTTGATTGATCAAATGTATTCCATTCATCACTTATTTTTGCTTAATTAGCATATTTGAAGCAACACCATTAACAGTGAGAAGGACTATGGGCTATTTGGGAGATATGATGTATGTATGAGTGCAGACATACATGCATTCCTCTTTGTCTTGTAGAGCTCTCATTCTCAGGAGGTAGAATTTATTATAACGAGCCTAAAGAAAAGCACATTTTTAGAGGTTATTATTTACCAAGAGGCACAGCACTGAAAATAATATCTGTAGCTGTATCGTGCAATAGTACAATGCAGGTAAAAAAAAAAAAAAAAAAAAAAAAGGACAATGAAATGTTCCGATATATGTCTGTGAAAGGAAATGGAGAGATGTAATGCTTCTCTTTCTGGGAGATTTCTCAGAAGGACGTAATAACCTGAGGACTTTGGGGAGAATAAATGGGAGAAAGGGGAGTTAGGATGTGGGTCATTATAGCTATAAGTTCTAAAGCCCTTCATTAAACACATGAGCCAGTCATTACCCTGCTGCTGTGTGATGAACATTTTGAAACCCCCCACCCCTCCTTCCTCCCTCCCCCCTTCCTCTTCCTCCCTCCCTTCCTCTGGTTTACAGGCCAGATGATGCAGAGAGAATCCATGCTTGTCTAGCACAGGGCGAAGCAAAGTCAGGCACAGTGTAAATGTTTTGTGTGTATCCAAGCAGGCAAATTCTGCTGCTGCACATTTGCCCTATTACAGCACATCAGCATCAGGGAGACACACGCTAGTGCGAGCAAGGAGCGTACACTTATCATTATTTGATAGCATGTTTAATGACAGATTGACAAAGGATTTGCAAATGTGAGCTGGCATCAATTTTGCTAAGGTCGGGTTTCACTGCGTCTGCAATGCAAGTGTACTTATGTGCATAATTTGATCTTTCAACCAAGCTATTAGAAGTGTTTCAGAAAGTAACTCCAAGCCTGAGAAAAAGAGAAGCACTTGATGTTTTGAGAAAAGAAAGCTGAGATATTATCTTTCTGGAGTTTGGAGTATTTCTAAACAATTTCACAGTTAAATTTCAGTAAATCAATGAAACTAATTGTAAAAAATAACAAAAGAATTGAGCGAACTATTGATTTAATTTGATTTAGAGTGATTCCTCGAAGAGTCAAATTGAATACAGACTACATTTGATCTATTATTTGTATTTTTTGCATTAAGAGGACTCATGAATGTGTTGAACCTGATCACTGTGAGATCGGCCCAGCGCTCTCTGGCTAACACAGTGTACTAAAAGAAAAAAAAAAACTTTCTTTCTTACTTTCTTTCATGTTAACTGTGTGTGTCCATGTCACTGTGCATAATATCTATCATACTCAGTCAGTTTAAAGCACAAACATCTGTGCATGTGTGTGTGTGTGTGTGTGTGTGTGTATAATTGCAGAAAGCTGGCTGTGTTCTGTAATTAGCCATGACATGTTAGATATACGCTGCGATTAACTGTGTTAATATGCAAACATCTAAAAATGAATTAATATAAAGCATCAAAAGAATTACGGGTTTATTTCACTTAATTACCTGCGATGTGTTACCTGAAGTATATCACTATTTAATAACTCATGTATTCATATTACACAACATTATGTTTCCTTTGAAAAACAGGAGGAGCTGATTGGTACTGTACAGCCTCAGTATTTTTGGTTTTCAAGCCCACTACCAGTTAATCCAGCTTTTTGAATGATTGGTGATTATTTGATAAGAATCATATTAACCTATGAGATAGTTTAAAATTTAGATAACAGTCATAATGCATTTTTGTGTACTAACAATAAATCCCACAGAGAGAGACACATTGACTTATTAAAGAGGAATTATGGTCAGAGACAACTAATTTCCTTGTGTGATTGCACTGATGATTGCATTTTTCTTTTGGTTGGCCTTGGGTGAATCTACTAGGTTGTGCTGAATCCTCAAATTATACTTATAGCCTACTACTACTATGTATGCTCTGAATAATGATTGGTGTCTACATATAGGGAATTGCTGTGGAAATTAATTTCCAATGTTCCAATGAAAACGGATACACCCATGCATTGCATTATTTCTCCTTTTGTTAGTAAAAAAAAAAAAAAAAAAGCAAAGAGTATCACTTTAAAATGCAGTTAATAAACACAAACAATCAATAAGAGTCTTGTCCTCCTTTTCCTTGCACACTATTCTGCAGCATCTTAAGAACAATGCTTGCCTCAGTCGAGAATAAGTTGCTCCTTTAAAACATAATGGCCCTACAGACAAATCAGAGATCCATCGGTGAAGAAAGGCACTAAATAATTTATAGCTTTAATCTGCTCACTGAGGTGTGTGGTCTTTGACAGTAATTATAAATGCAAGGAGAAATTATAGCTGAATACTTTAACTGCATTAGGAGTCATCTGATGAACAACGTGATTGCCTGCTCATTTCCAACAATAGGGGGCAAGTTGGTGTCACAGCATTCAAATCACTGCAGTGCCCATGTGCTTTTTCCCATTTACCATCAAATGTCAGTTGCCCGTTATAAAATAGAGATTTGATGGGTGGAGGTAATTGAGGACTTGATTGCTTGAAAAGAGATGAATTGCATAAAATGTTTATGAATTTAGAAGGCAATTATTTTTAATAGCCTTGAAATAATAGAGCTGGAGGAAATATGTTTAATTGTTATGATACCATCTTTGCAGCAACAGCAGCGGCATTCACAGGAAAGCAATAAAGTCTTGACAAAAAGATATATCTTTGAGGTGTATCTAAAAGTAATTAGGTAAGAATGCAGTGTACTGTACTGTGGTGAGGAGGATATTGTCCTTTATCTCATAGGAGGTTCTCTACGGATTTAAAAAGCTTGTAATAGATGGGAAAGGATATCCTGAATTTGAATATGAGATACTTGTTTAATGCTTTTATTTTATGGCTTCACAAATTCCTGGTAATTTCCTAAGAAGTGTCCTACTAATTATAAAAAAATATATGAATTTCCTTTTTTAAAGAGGCTCCATTTAAACCCAAATAAATATCTATTAATTGCTGGTAGCTGTTTTCTCCATATATATATGATTTTTTTTGCCTTTAGACAAATTTCACATTTTTTCATGTTGCACTGACTAAAAGACTACTTAGGTTTCACTTGAGATTAATAGTAATATTTTTAATTGGATGTATACCAGTTAAACACTCTCTATAATTAGTATCACATTGCCTTAGCACTTTCTGGTAAACTTTCCAGGAAATTATAATAATTATAATTTGATATTGAGAATAAATTGTTGGTATAATAACTTCACAACCAAACAACTGAAGAGAGGGGGGGGGGTTGCTTGATGTAATATAAAAAAAGGAGTACAAGCTGTTATCAAATGTTAACTCTTTATTTGAATAAGTAAAAAAAGGTGCAGGTATCACAGGTATCCTCTGTCTTGCTGTTTTCCTTGTTGCATGAAACACACTGTTTTTCCTTTTTTTTTTTCTTCTAAAATATATTTACATGTGAAATATCCTTTTTTGTTTCCAAATTCTAATTATATTTTGAGTCATGTACAGAATCCGAGTCTAAACTGGTGATTAAACATTTATTAAAGTGCTTTTTTTTTCTCTTCTATCATTTTTGCAACACAAAACATCTTTACATAGCAATACACTGTACAGTTCTGCATGTGTGTTATCATGTGTCGGGCTACCTGTCTTTAACAGCTGCACGTTTATGCAAGTGTACTGTATCACAGAAGTTGTAAAGTACAATTAGTTCATTATTTTTGTCTTTGAAATACAATTGAAACTTGACATATCATACAAATAAATAGTAGTCATAGCCAGGGCTATTTGCATGCAAACATCAGCAATTATGTTTCTTCAAGCAGTAATACATTTCATTACTGGTGATGCATTTGAGCAGGGTGCAAACGTATCTCTTAGTGTTTCCTTATACAATTTTCTAACCAGTGTGTCTTTGCTGTACTCCATGAAATGTTTCAGATGCCATAATGATGCACACTACACAACGCTAATTTGAAAAATGGTTGAAGTATGGGACCCGTGTATTAAAATAAAATAAAAATTTTAAAAAAGGAAGAAAAGGGAAAAAAAAAAAAAAAAAGTGACGATAATATGAAAAACTACTCCTTGTCCATTTCCACATACTGTGAATGGTTGTCAGGGGATTTGCTGTGAGTTTTACTCAAATGGAGTTTGACTGCATGATTACTCGCAAATGTCCGACAGCAGAGCTTACATTTGAACTTTGAGTCAATGTCCTCCTCTGTGACTAGAGCCTCTGTGGCTCTGACACTGAGGGCCTTCGACAGTTCTGGCTCCTCTACCTTCGTCTGGTGCTCTATCGGCATTTTGCACATGTCTTTGATTTGGAACCCGAGATGGGATTCCAGATGGGAAATGAATGCGGTCGGTGACCTAAACTGGGAAGCGCAGTCATTGCAGTAGAAGACCGGGTGGCCCGTGTCCATATTCTTGAGAAATTTGGTCCCTCCAGTTTTCCGCAATTGATATTTTACATTTGCTAACCAGTGGCTTATGGTGGTCATGGACAATCCAGTGAACTTGGAGATGTGCATCCGCTCCTGAGGGCCGAGGTCTGAGAGTAAGTACTTCCCCTCGGATGTCAGGAAGAGGCTGGAGGCAAACTGAGCCTGCAGGATGAGAAGATGGCGAGGATTCCAGTTCGACTGTCTACCTTTACGCTTGTGGACAGAGTACACCTCGGCAGACACGTCCTCGAACCGCCGGACGTCCGATTCCAGTTTCATCGTTGGGATCCTCGATGGGATGGAAGGTTTTGGCGTGGTGGCTTTTGGAAGAACTTTAACCATATCGGCGATGTCAGACAGAGCGTATTTCTGTGGCATCGGGGTGGACGGCTGTAGTAGCGAGGAACTTGACTTGCTGTGTTTAGATTTCGTCAGGTCTATTGGTTGGTCATCATTAACATACAGGAAGGAATTTTTAGGCCTATTTCTAATACGATCTCCGAGCATTAAAGCTGGTTTTTCGCTGCCACGGTTAATGTCAGCGAATATGGACTTGTTGTGAGAAGATAGTTTATGTACTCTTGAATTACTGGGCTTATTTGCTTTGCCCAGATGATTGTTCAGAACTGACTGCAGTGCACTAAGAGGGTTTATGCCAAGTATATCCGGAGTGTCACTGAGAGACTCTGAAGTAGTGCTGCGTCCATTGCTGGCAGAGGGGCTCGGTGTCTTGCCTCTGTCAGAGAAATCTGGGCTCAACTTCCCTTTGATCGCTTCACTCCCTTCATTCACACAGTCTGCATCAAGCTTTGAAGAGGAAGAGGAATCATCCTGACAATCGCTGTCATCATTTTCCACCAGATCAAACTTAATATTCTGACTTTCTTTACCATCGCTAATGCCAGCCTTTTCTTTTTTGATGTCCACATTTTGATGCTGTCCCTGGGGAGTCTCGACTCCCACAGCACCGTGGTAAAACTTCCCCTTTGGGGCAATCGGTCTCAGCTTGTGGTTAAATGTCTGCTTTAGCTGAGCAGGGGGGGATGCAGAGAGAGGGGAGCTTTTGATGATCCCAGAGAGCTGATAGGCAGCATGAATGCTCGGGTAGGCACTCCAGCTTGGTGTCCCTGTTTGAGCTTTATTGATGGCAGAGGCCACTGTGTTGGCTAAAGATTTAAGAATGTCCCCTCCTCCACCTGAGTCTTGTTCGAGATCCTCCTCACGGAGATAAGGGTACTTAAAAGCCCCATTGCCTGCCTTTTGATCCTCGCTCTCTAGCTTGTCATCTTTAGCCTCAGTTTCTTCCATTTTGTCTGAAGTGCCTTCCCCCTGGCTATCCTTCTCAACGCTCCCAGGGGAGGCATTTTTTGGAGACACCTTTTCTCCGTCAGTCTCACCTGCAGCAGGCTCAGCCAATCCCTGCATCTTTTCTATGGCCAGGGGGTCAAGTGCTAACTGTTTACCCTTCTTAGAAGCCGAGTTTGTGACTTTGATGAAGTGTCCAGTGACCATCATATGTGTGGTGAGTTGCTGAAGGGTGTCATGGGAGCTTCCACACTCCATGCATTTAAGAATCTGAGACTTGCATGTCTCAAATTGCCACGTGTAACTCGCTCCGTTCTGATAGCCGTAGCGGTTATTGTTAGCATTTGAAATGGCGGCAGCCCGTTGTGCCTCGGTGTATCCCGATATACCAGTCGTAGAGTCAGGGGAGCAAGGTCTCACTGTTTCAAAGGCCCGTTTCTTTGCTGGTGGCAATAATTTGGGTGTGAGTACTGGGATCGGCTCTTTTAAAGGCACTTTTTGGTAATGCTTAGTTTTAATCATATGGACGCTCAAATCCTGGAGTGAGTCAAAAGAATGGCCACAGAACATGCACTTCAAAACTTTCTGTGCGTCCTCTTTCCCTTCCATATCGTGCAAATTTCGTTTCCTAGATTTAGAGGATGAGGCAGAAGAGTTACTCTGTTTGCCGTGGTTGTTGTCCTGGTAGTGTCCGCTCTTGTTCATGTGGACCGTCAGCTCCACCAGAGTGTCATAAGCTGCACTACAATCCTTACAGCGAAATCGGCTGGCTCCCGTGAACACTGAGCCACAGGGTTTGGTGGTTTGCCTGTACAGGTGCACAGAGCTGAAGAGGTTGGGTTTGGATGCAGGCTTTGGGGAGAGTGTCTGCTGCAAGGTCTTGGAGAGCGCATCCTGGTGCCAGTCGAATTCACTCTTGGTGCTTCCATTGGTGCTGTCACAGTTGGCTTTGCTGGTGTCTTTGCCCACTTTCAAGTCCATCCCTATCCCTGTCCAGTAGGAATCAGAGAGAAAGTTTGCATAGGCTGCCCTCATTTTCGCCAAGCTGCCTCCCGTCTCCTCTTTATGTTTGGAGCCGCGACTTTCGTCATCCCTGTGGCTCTCAGGTGGCGAGGAGGTTTTGAAGTCTGAGAGTCTGTCACTGCTGTCGCTAAGGCGTGACTCCAGCTCTGCCTCTTGATTGGAAAGGACACTAATGGGAGAATTCTGGTTGCTATAACTGTTAGTGCTCTTGTTGTCTAACTCTCGGTCATCGGACACTTTAGGGCTGGTCTTCTCCGAGCTTTCTTCTTCGGTTTGAGTGTCGTTGTCGCCGTCTTCCTCGGGGATGGAGTCCTGAAGAGGACCATCTTCATCAGGCATGTACACTAGGAAAAAAGGAAGAGATATGAACATTAATGACATTCAAATATCTACTTTAATTAATTTATAATTGCATCTCTGAAGTAGAACATTTATACAACACACATTTGGCACCAAAGAAACCATTTAGGACGACATAATGGTGGCTGCTTTGTGCCTTGGGAGGTTTGAGAGTATTGCTGGACATAATGTCTTTACTAACAGACTGCTGGTGGTGTAACAGCACCATGTGATTCACGACAGGCCATTGACTTAGTGCTGTGTCCAAGGTTTTCTGGCCTCAAGTTGAGATGTTTACAACAATCATTGGCCACTGAGTGACAAAAGGAAATTGATTCTTCTGGGGCCTGTTAAGTGTTATTGCAAATGACCTATTCCATAGTGATTATGGATGCCTCAAAACTGCAATGAAAATGTAACGCCTTCTGTTCTGGATAACATCTCTACTTCCCTGAAGCCAAATGTGAGCAATAGCTGAACACAAACTAAGATATTCTAATGTCCCGCGTTGCTCTATCAATAAATTAAAAGGCTTGATTGGAAAAGATGAGAAAACATTACTTCAGCAGACATTAGCCAGCATCGCAAGGTCTCGATATATGGTAATTCCACATCAGGGAGCTGGGTTTTGTAAACAGCAGAATAAAAATATGTTGCAAATGTGACTGCTGATGCTGATGGAGATGTTGATCATGCTGCTGGAAAAGCTGATTCAATTATCAGCGCTAAAACTAGACAATTATACAAAATTTCAAAAGATTACTGGCAATCTGTCATGTCATTATATTTTCCCTGACAGTCTCATAAACAGCAATTACTTCTTTCATTATTCACCTGTTCATTCTCCCAACTCAAAGAGCACAAACATTATTGCTTCAATTAACAGATAATTAAACAACAGTATTTCTAATTGACACATTTCCCATCATCCAATTAGTGGAAACTCTGACTCAGCATCGAGGGCTTTTCATGCAGCTGCAGGGTTTGCTCGACATAATATGAACACAGCTACGGAAGAATAAAACATCCCATCTGACAATAACTATATCAGATTATTTTAAATCTAACCACCCGGTAACCCACGTCAACAATATCACAACCAATGTTTGCATATCTTTTGAAGACACCACATTGCAATAAATGCAGTTTGTCAGTGTTTGTCACATATCTGAGATATTTTCCGCCTCGTAGTCATGTAGGGGGAAAAAATGTGCATTCTGGGAGAGACGTGGCAGATGTGCTCTGTGTTAAATATGAATAGGACATAACAGCCCTGTCCAGGCACTTATGCATTTCATGTGGTTAATATTGCTTTTTCTGAATAGAGGGCACTCCATGAGGGGATGGCTGAAGCCGAGCACTCAGGAGTCCCACACTGGGCGGCCCATAGAACGGCTTCCTTCTTTGCCTTCTGAAAATATGACTTTTTTTTTTCTCTCTCTCTCTCTTTTTTTTATTTTTTATTTATCAATATTTCACAAGTGCCTCAAGAGAAACCCTGGAGGTGAATTGCTTGCCAGCTAATGGATGGAGATGGAGATGGGATTCGGACTTTCAAAACAAACATAGAGAATGGGGCTTGGTTGAACAAGAGGCTGAGCACACACACACACACACACACACACATACACACACACACACACACACACACACACACACATACACCCAAGATCCCCAATGTGATGTGACCTTGATCCATCGCAAGAGGGAAGTTTTGATTGGCCAACCGAGATCAGTGATGGCCTCCAAAACACCCTTGATGCTAAGGGAGAGAGTTGTCAAGAGCACAGAGGTATGTTTTATTTATAGTCTTATATATAGTATTCACAGTGAGGGAGAACACCAATGGCTATGACAAGCTCCCAGTTGATGTCCTCTCTCTTCAAAGTCGCCACTAAAACTGAGAGACTGGTAAGAATGAAACACTAAAGTGGGGAGAAGAGCATTTTTCCAGTCCAGTGGAAAGGGAAAGGCTATTTCCTGCATATTTTATGCAACTTAAAAACTCACCAATACACACGATTCAGTTTCACCTACTCTATTAGTAAAAGAACTGCACTAAGAAACAGACCCTACACAGTCTTTCCGGAAATAACCACTTACATGTAGTTATATCTATTTTTATGTGTGTATCTGAGCCGTTTCTTGGTATTTGAGGAAGGAATTGACAGAGATTAACAGCTGCCCTTCCTGCTGTTCTATGCTTTTCTATCAGATGCCCTAAGTAGCAGACATCCAGAGGCACCAATTAACCTTCTGGCAGGGATCACTCGGAGATACCCGCATGTCTAACTCCGCTTCTCAGTCCATTTGTAACCGTGCTTTACCAGCTCTTTGCTCTACCACACCACACCACACCACAGCACAGCACTGCACACATCCATGCCAAGCTGCATTATTGTTTAATGCCAGATCAGATTCAAGGACAACTCCACAAAAAACAAACAAAAAAAAAACCTGCAAAAGATTGTTCCTTATTATGACAAATGAGTTTGCCAGGAAATACATGAAAAAGCAGCCTTCATTAAAAAAGCATTGTTCAAAGAGTCAGATCTTGTGCATTAATCCAAAAGTGAAGAAAAAGCTTCTTTTTTTTTCTCCCGCAACTTTGAAAAAAACAGTAAATGTCTTTTGCTTTGAAAATGTTGTCTCAGAGTCCATGCAGTGCAACTCCCAGTCTAACTAGCCTTACAAAACAAGAGGCTGGCATGCCTTGCCTGAGATTTAGCATGTCATAAACTGCTGTAAAGCCTCCAATCTGTGTCACTACAAATTTATATCTTCAGACAGAGATATGCAAAGGTCAAAAAACCTGAGGTGTCCATCATAAATCAGGCAGCTGAAGTGTTTATAACCTTTATCCGTTAGAGCAGACTCTTGGCATAGCGAGGCCTGGATTTACAGAAGCAGCAGTCTGTTTCTCAGCCAAAGGGCTTTTTCCCCTCTTTACATCTACAGAAACCAGCTAACTATATAGGCAATAGTAGATTACATTTACTGCTCCATCCACAGCAGCGTGGTGTCCAGCTGGATTGGTGCTGAAAGCTTACATGACAATATATTTAGAGCTCAACTTTAAGCGTTTGTATCTTCATAGAGCACAATCCCCTCCTCTCCCCTGTGTAAGTGCGTCTATTCAGGATGTGTCAATCATTTCAGGAATGTGTGTGCCAGCTGTAAAAGGGCATTCTGTTTCCAATATTAACATGCCAGTAGAAACTTTTGTAATGGTGAGAACATCAACATTTATCCCTTGGAAGGTCAACATTTCCTTCATTAATCTGACAAGCCACAGAGAGTTAGCAGCCTGAGGAGCTTAGCTAATGGACAGCTGCAATACCCAGTGCAGGACTTTGTGAGTATCCGAGGTAACACTATCTTCAGAGAAGATTGGGTAATTCATAGGTGCCAGTGACAGGTCTGCACGTCTGTGCCACTTTCCCCAGCGCTCTCTGGTTGTCTCAAGCTACAGTTTTGCTGCTCGCAAATCAATATCTCTTTTTACTTCTCATTGATTGCCTAGCGGTGGGACCAACCTAAGCAGGACTGTTATGACATTTCTAGATTTCCCCCTGTCCTTGGAACAATCAATTACATGCGCATGGCAATCAAAACCTCTTTGCAAAATGAACCTGCTCCATGACATTTTCATCTCCCCGATTTATGCCATGTAAAGAAAAAAAAGGGGGAAAAAGAGGAGGAGGAGGAGGAGGAGGAGGAGGAGGAGGAGGAGAAAAAGGAGGCCTGCTGGATAGACAGAGCACACACACACACTAACAACGCAGGTCAGGATCACTGAAACAATCTTCAGGCTGTCCCGGTAACCATCATCTGTTTCTCCTTTCTGTTTTCACTCACATGTAAAAGCAGTGTACCCAATTAATAGTGTGTGTAGTTTTTAAAAAACACTTAGTCACCGTGCTCATCTGTAGTTATAAATAGGTGTGAAATGTCAGTCAAAAAGTAGCAGCTCCGTACAAAACACTATTCTAAACAAAAAGTTGTGAAGCTCCTTTGTGTCTGCGACGCTGGAAACAAGGCATGTGTTTGTTAAAGTCACCACAATGATTTTTCTTCAGTGAGCTATCATTAGACTGAGACACACACACATGCCACAAGGTTTAATATTTGACAGTGATATCTGACTAAGTCGGTGAGCCGCGTGTGTCAAGATCAAATAGATACATTGTCAGACATCCTGATGATAGTCTTGATGACACATCTGAAGTTAATTCTGAACTGAATCACATGAGAAATGGTGAAGAGCTAATTCTGAGCCCTGGAGCCATCTGTAAAGATCTGTAAACACCTCTCTCTTCATTGTTCCCTGTCAGGAAACAGTCTCCCCGAGCCCAAGGACACTGCAGAATAAAGAGAGAACAATCACACTCAGGCTGCTCCCTTTGACAAAATTTATCTGGAGGTTAATTAATATGACAGAATAAAATAGTTTCTGACTCGCTTTTCAATAGGAATGTGTCATTAGCTCCCATCTGACCCATTATTTCATTTCAAACACTTGTGTTAAATGACTCCAATGATGCCCTTACTGTCTCCACACTATGGAGGCACACAGTAACACAGTCTATATAATGTTAGCTATTTAAAAAATGGTTATTAGCAGTATTGTGCTATGGCTGAAAATAAAAAGGATGTATAGATAAGATGATGAAGAATGGGTTTAAAAGCAGCCATGAACCAACATAAAGTGGTTTTCTTGGAGCTCTCTGAGGTTTTGACTCCAAAAGCATGAGACGGAAACACTCGTTAATTTTTGTATACATGAAGAAGATGTTACTTAAAGCGCATTACTTACTTCACTAAACACAAGCTATTCATGCAGATAAATGCCTTGCTTTCATACACCCTCAACTTTAATATTTAATACTCTAATATAATCAAACTTGCAGCTCCAAAAGAGAGAGAGAGGGGGAGAGAGTGAGAGAGAGAGAGAAAAAAAGAAAAGACATGGACAACTTGAGGACAGATTGTGAACACAGCAAATGGCACAATGTGCTCAGATGGACCCAGAGCCAGATTAATATGATAGGATCGCAAATATGACACCATATCCTGCCATCTGGCTGTTCATTTGGGCAAAAATGATCACAATAATTATGGCAATTAATCAAAAATGTTTTCACAACCAACATTCTGTTAACTAAAAACACAGAACTTTGGAAAGCATGATCAACAGCCTAATAAACACAAAGAAATATCCCAAGTCAGCCCGTCTGAGCCCCGCAGCCTTCCAGCATGTTTGACTTTGAGTTACACAGGGGAATTTTTATGTAATGATACAAAATGTGGGAATTTCTAAAAAGTCTGTCCTCGTATGTTGTAATGTGTACGGATGCTAATCATGATATTTACTGAGCCACGTCAGATTGGCCTGCCTATAGCTCCAGGAGCCCCTTCACTCCATGATGTCACAGCAGAGCGACGCTGCTCCTTTTGATGCCTACGAGAAGCTTCTGCTCCGAGACGCATCAGTCGGCCCGCTGCCTAATTGGAAGTGAACGGTTGGAGAGCATTGCAATCTGCACTCCAGCACCTAAGTCATCACTTTGAACATGCCACAGCCGCCGCATCACATGCAGTCGCCTGGTGTTGCATCTCACCAAAGGCTCCCCTATCAGCACCAGAGACAATAATACACACAACATCCCCATCCTGTCCTCTAAGACCTCCCCCAAACAAGCAGTGCACAGCTACTATAGTGAATAAGGTGGATGTTAGATAGATTTATGCAAGAGATAAAACAATTTGTCCATCAACAAGAAATTAATCTGCAAATATTTTGATAATTAAGAAAAAAATGCCAAAAATGTCCTGCTTGCAGCTTCTCAAATGTGGCGATTTGCAGCTTTTAGTAAATAGTTAAAATATACAGTACACAGTCTGACAGTCGGTCCCCTGTTCGTCCTGTTCTGCTAACAAGCAAAGGTAAATATAAACAATATGGCGAGTATACAGGATAACACTGCGACTGAAGAGGCTTAAAATCCTCAGTGTATGTTTGTCAGATTATAGATGATCTTTTCTGCCCTGACTGATACAAAGTTCCAGTTGGTGAAGCAGAAGCCGGGCGGCTTCAGTGCCACTGTTTTTTCCAGTGGCAGGATGGGAGCAGCCTCGCGCCGCTCTGTCACTTGGTTTCTGAAGAGCCCGTGACACGGCTCTCCAGGAGCGACATGATGAGGTCTGATGGTTCCTTTCTGCAGAATAGCAGTTTACCCCTCATTCACCCTTATCAGAGAGTGAACCCATCATCTTACAGTACGCCACTCAAACTGCCTCGCATAATGGAGCTGACCAGTCGAGCAAACAGGGCGGTACTAATAAAAGACCATCTTGCTTCGGTTCAAATTTCCCTGATTGAATGTCAGTCAGGAATGTTTGCGTGGCAGCGGGGAGGAAAGTGGGCCATCGTTTAAAGGACGACTGCCTCGCACACATAAGGCCTTTGTTCTAGTTTTATGAGATACTGAGTGAAAGGTATGATGGTCTACACTCGCCTAACGTGATGTTTGTTTTTCATGCCCACTAGGCTGACTAAATAAAGAGCCTTTCAATTCCAATTCAATCACTGATCGTCTGATGTTTTGTAAACATTTGCTTCATCATATGATACAGTTTCATTTTGCATCGATTCAGGATTTAATTGCATTTCTTCATGACATTAAAAGTTAAAGAAAAAAAAAAGCAGTCAGATGTGAGTTTCCTTAACTCTTATTTCACCCTGAACTGTGCTCCATTTAGTCTTCCCCTGAGATCAGGAGACATATATACAGTACATGCAATCCCCGCATCATAAACTTTGCATGAACCCTAAACACAGGCCCTCCCAAACAACAGCAGCCCTCCATCAAGGTCAGGCCTTGATGAATCTGATAGTGCAGCTGGAAGAGACTGTGTGTATTCTATTAAAACAATCTGCATTTCACTAACTCTTCCCGCCCGCTCTGTCCCTGTATGGATCTTTCATTAGATTCTGGATGAGCTCCAGCCAAAGCTTTCCTTGTACAAGCAGTTTTATGCAGTTTTCAGCAAAGGGAGGCATTTTTTTACATTCCAAGTTCATTAATAGTAGATTGCCACTTTTTCCCTTCATTAAATACAATGAGGCTACAGAGTGAATTTGCAGCTGAAGCGTGGTACTGTCAGTTTCTAGTGGGACCAAAGGCTGCTTCATGGCAAGCATAAAGGGAGAGAAGCAAGCCCGCCAAACCTGGAGCTCTGTGGGACAAGATGAGCAACAGTAAGAGAGGCAGAAATGCTTCAAAACAGCCCGCTCCCTCCTATTCAGATTCATTTTAATGGCAAATTTGTTGTCAAGTGTCCCCCACAAAATGATTAGGGCCCGCTGTTTTCTGAAAAGTGCAAACTTCTGGATTTGCCTGGTGCGCATTGTCACTTTGACAGCCCATTCTGAGAACAATGGCTGCCCAAATAGTGAAATGTGTTGGCACCCGATAGTTGAAAGTTTCCCCTCAAAACAGGCTTTCTGCTGTTTGTGGGTATTCTGCTGTGTTGATATCTAGATGTTGATTAGAATGAAAAAAGAAGCCAGTGAATTGGGCTCCCCAGAGCAGGCACATCAACCATTGTGAGAGATTGACAGTCACTCCATTGAGCCAATTATTTCTCTTCATAAGACCTGTTTCCATAAAAACTGGTTAAAGACTACAGTCATTGTTAGAAAGTCTGAATTGAACTACGAGTAGAAGCTACAAAAAAAAAAAAAACATTATTTAATAGGAGCCCACTTAGCGATACTTTTACTACATGCAGTAATTAAGGACATAACACTATTTTTAAAGGTAGAGTCAGTAATTTTTTGAAGGAGATAGTCAAATTCAACAAATCTCTTCTAGCAGTCTGCTTAATGTCTGATCTATGTGAGTAGTGAGAAATAATCTGGTGTTAATGCATGGCTTTAGCTCTCTAAATGTGAAACTAAAAACATTGGTGGGGATTTAGCAACACAACACTATTGGAGTCAATGAGCAGGGGGGCGTTAGCACTCGTGCACAGGGAAAGGGGAAGTCTATATAACTCTTTATTGGACGTCAATAGTAACCCACGTTAGATGATTCATGAATGAGTAACCTACCACAACCTAACACAAACAAATAAAGGATGAGTCACATGTCACGTTTCCCAAAAACTGACAGGAAGTGATCAAGAAAATGTGCTACTCATTGCACATGTACAAATGGATCCCAATGGATATGATTTTACACAACACAAATAAAAAGAACACACATACACACACACATACACACATATATAGAGATATTTGTGGATCATGGTACACATCTGTGGGTTTTCAATGATTGAAGTCCAATAAAAACTTCCATAGAGGTCATCAGATCAGCTGTCGGTGTGAGGACATGACAGCCACCTGTCTTCAGTACCCGATACAGGTACACATTTATTTTATTAAATGTATCTGAGACAGTCTCACAGAGGCCGAGATGCTTTTTATGCTCCGAGTCTGTTTCTTCGTTGCATTTAGTGAAGCATAATCTGATGATCTGAGCAGGCAGCTGTTCAAATTAAACAAATATCCTGCTGTATATGTGTTATTAAACGTTTCCTTCCTGTGGCTCCATGAATCGAAGGGGGGGTGGAAGGGGGGGCTTTGTTTGGATGTTTAGTCTAAATATCAACAATCTTTTATCCAGAATGACTGACTCTGCCTTTTAAAGGATCAGTGTATAAGGTTTGGTGGCACCTTGTGGTGAGATTGAAGATTGCAACCAAATGAATACCCCTCCCCCTTCCCTTCCCCATCCAATCATGCATGAGAACCTACACTGGATACGAAACTCAACAAAAAACGTTAAAGTCTCTCTCTCTCTCTCTCTCAGTATTTGGTTTGTCTGTTCTAGGCTACCGTAGAAACATGGCGGCCTCCGTGGAAGAGGACCCTCTCTCTATGTAGCTATAAATAACTCATTCTAAGGTAATGAAAACACAATAGTTCTTATTTTAAAGGTGATTATACACTAATTAAAACATACTTATTTATATTATTCCATTTCTGCCAAGTCTATTCTACTAGATGCCACAAAATCTTACACACTAGTCCTTTAACTCTTATGGTTAAATACTTCCTAGAATGAATATGTACATAATAAATAAATGTGTAAACAATCAGGTACATTTCTTTTGTTGTGTGTGTTCATATTATTTTGGTGAATTATCTGCAAGTCACCTACAATAAAATAAACGTAATATAAAAATCAGATGCGGTGCCCTGCATGTGTGGGATATATATGTTTATTAATACCACAGCGCAAACATATCAAAGCTGTTCAAATATTTCCACTGAGAAAAAGTCAGTGCAACAAAAATATTTTCTCTGTGCTATATCCTCATTTAGCCTACGAGTCAGCGGCATGACATTTCTAAGGTGTTCAGATGTAATGGAGGAGGAGTAGGTGCCGGCTGCAAAGACGAGTGCGGAGCCTTTTTATTCATTGCATGGGAGAAAGTGGTTAATTTATTGAAAAGAAGGTAGGCGGACGAAGCAGCGGAACGGAACTGATACCCTGCGTGGCTGTAGGTTGTGCACCGAGGGGGAGGGAAGAAGGGTGGAAAGGAGGGGAGAGGGAGAGGAGGAGAGAAAAAAGGGAGGTTGAGGGAGGCGGAGACCAGAGCGACAGAGGAACGGTTAATGGAAATGAGTGACAGGCTTTCAGAATGATTTACAACGGGTGGCGCTGCGGCAGAGCCAGCGCTTGATGGATGATCCTGAAAGACGGAGACGAACCATAAATCATGTCTTTGAATCATTGACAGAGATAAAGGAGGGGGAGAAAAAGCAATGGCATTGACGTTCATTCTTCCAATAATGTACATTGACGAGTTACACTACGGAGCCTTAATTAAAAAGTGAACACGGGTCTTCTCCCTCTCTCAACTCCCCCCCCCCCCCCCTCCTCCCTAACCCCCCCTCCCACCCCCCCTCCTCCGGCTACGCTCCTCTAACCCTCTCTTCTCTATTGCGATATCAATGGTAATTAAAGATGCACCATCCCCAGCCCCTGTCCCATAGCCACTTCCTCTAGCTTCCCACAGCAGCCAGATTAGATAAGTGCTCTGCTAAAAGATAATGTCACCCCTCAACAATATCAATGTGGGTCAGGCCTATTTGTTTCTACATCTGTAAACACACACACACACACACACGCACAGACACACACACATATAAACTGAGATGTGAGGTAGGAAGAGAGTAGCTTTGTTTCTTCAGAGGAGAAAACAAATAGGAAATCCGAGGCTAAGCAAACACACTCGCAGACAACAACAACTAAACAATACAAGTCTTCATTTACGCAGGTTTTAACCTCTGAAATAGCACAGACATTTTTAGCAATATTAGATTTTAACACTGACTCTACCCCCCCCCCCCCCCGCCCCCCATCCCCATCATCCCACTCTTAAAAATTGTGTTGTTCTGTCTTGAGTGCAGATGGCACTTTGATAAACAGGAGGAGCCCTGTAGGAGCACAGAGCCTGAATGAGTGGCATTCCACATCAGCTGAGCTCCCTTAAAGTGCACACAATAGAGCAATGAGGTGAAAGTAATCCTAAACATCTGTCTTATGTGTCCTACACGCACAGGCTGTTTGTTCAAGTTCTAGGAAAGACATTAGCAAGAGGGGGAGAGAGCGGAGGAGAGAGAGAGAGAGGGCGAGAGAGAGAGAGAGAGAGAGAGGATATATCAATTCATGCACTAGTTCTCCAAAGGGATTAAGCAGGGCCTCTGTTGTCTGTCCTCTCACTGCTCTGGCAAACAAAATGGAGAAGACTGCCCTACTAATGCAAATACCCTCCTTTCATGAAATACTGTAGCAAGCTGGTATTTAAATGAATAGTTTAAACTACAGTTTATCATCATGTTTGTTTTTAATTATTATCTTCCACCAGGCGTAAAGCTTGGGAGGAGGATCATGTGTTTGGTCGTGTGTGTCCGTGGATCTGGATCTGTGTGTGTATATCTGTCCGCAGCTAATCTCACATACTGCAGCTTAATATTTTATTTGTGGACATTTATGACTCTGATGCTCAAGAAAAACTTATTTTATAACCAGTTTTTTTTTTTATCACGGTGATAAACAACTGCAGCAAAAGGCATTTCTGTCTATTAGCTATAGGCTAAAAACAAATCTGTTGGAGGCCACATTTTGGCTCAGAAATCGACATCCATAGAAAAGTTTGGCTTGAATATTATTTTCATCCCCGAAATGTTACGATCCACTTAAATTAAACATGATATGAGATAAATAATCCGTTTTTGTTAGCTTCACCGCCATCTTGGATGACTGTAAGGGAGCCAGGAGGGGACAATTAAGTGAGATTCAACTCTTATTTTGTATTTTGTGTGGTGTGTTAAAAAAATAAATGTTCTAAATAAATTACAATATTTAAATTGAGACTGATTCCCATCCAGTTACTGTTACTTTATTAACTTTATGCAGTTATGTGGCACTCGGTTAAAGAAACATGATACTATTCTGTGTATCTTAAAATCTTAAAGCAAACTGAGACTAGACTTGGCTCTTATAGTTTCAACTTGAGATTTATTATAACCTAATTCCTGAGGCTTGTATAGTAATCACAGCTAAATGTTTGTATGTGACAGTAGGATACAGTGTTTTAAGGCTTCCTGGCAGCCGGCTCTTCCCCTGTGAGAGAGGACAAGTGATGAAAATATAGCCGGCCCGGTGCACTGTCCTGTTTGACGGCTACGCAGGGAGAGCGAGGGCAGTCGGTCAGCCTACTGCGTTATGGGGATATTCACCAACAAAAAAAACTGAAAAGACACACAAAGCTGTCCCCTCTCTCTCTCTCTCTCCCTCCATCCCTCTCCTGCTGTGAGAAGACATTTTGGCAAGCTAGAATGGAAATGAATGCACAATGGTCATCTAGCATTGAAAAGCTGTGGTGATAATATTGGTCAGGCAAAAGGCTGCCCTGCCCAGTGTGTGTGTGTGTGTGTGTGTGTGTGTGTGTTCATGTTTATGAATGACTCATGCTGCAGCGCAACACAAAAGCTCACACTCAGGCTCCGCACGAATTTGAAAATCATTTTCATTTGAAGGCTTGAAGTTGTTCATATCATGTTTGATCGCATCCTTGCATCAAAACACAGTTTGACGGACAAGGGAAATAATTACTTGTCATTCATGTGTCTGAGGTTTCTCTCCTCTTCTCTTTTGTTGCTGTTAAACATGTTCTTCTTAACACGTTTCCCCCCTCCCGCCCCCCCCCCATAAAAACTCCAAACGCTCTGACACAACTTTCAAGTCACACTTTTATAAAAGGATAAAATAAAAGTGAAATCATTCGATTCACAAAAGAGAAAGAAAAAAATGAATAAATAAATAAATCTGTCAACTTCACATTTCTGATGACTGCTCGGCTGAATGAATCAAAGAGGCTCGAGTGTAATGAACTTCTCGGAGTCATTAATGGACGATGGTGCTTGCTGATCTTAAATGGTCTTAAAAGATGATCCATACAGTAATGAAGCCAGCTCTGCTCCTGGCCTCATTCCCAAAACAGGACATAATGAAAGTCACAGGGGGAAACGCTGGAGCTACTGTTACCAAACAACAGCCCTTCACTTCCCCATTGTACGCTCCTCTTTTAAATTAAAAACAAGAAAATCTGTTTGTTGTTACCCTGTAGATCCTCAATGCTAAATATTCAAATTCATAGCATGTGTTTCGGGGCCGTTAGCCGAGACCACAGAGCAGCAGGACGGCTTACAACCTACTGTGTCTTTGGAAAAGCAGCATGTAGTGTCCAAGGCCCACCCTCCTCCTGACTCTTCTGCTTTGGACCACCCTGCTCGCTGTGCTACGCTACATGACAGGACGATGCTGCTCAGTCCTTGGACCCATCGCATTGTTTTTCTTGGACCATGGTGAAAGCAAATAGCAGCTAAAGGGCCCCGGCGCTCGCAGTAAAAACCAAAAACCCATGCAGTCATTCATCAAAGCCGAGACAACTCGCTACTCCCCCACCAACTACCAACCCCCCCCCCAAGGCATAGCCATCTCCCCCCACTCTGGGTTTTAACTAGGACTCCAAATAATTCCAGAAATGACAAATGATACTTATATCTCTGGCCTGTGCCGAATCAATAAGCATGCAGAACAACTATCCATCTTGAGAGGTATCGACAGACGCGGCTCGACATCAGCGGAGAAGCACTTGGTGGCTTTATTCAGGGTTGGGGTGGGAGGGGTGGGAGGGGTGGGAGGGACGGAGTACAGCAGGAGGAACACTACACTTACTTTTAAATTACAATAAAGCGCCCGACACTGCTAACAATCAAAAAGCGATTACGAGAGCTGCAGCATCTGGAGATAGATTTTTTTTTAATGTCCTCACAATGAGAGGGCAGACTGACCATTTGTGAAAATATGCACGACCTTGTGAACTGGGACAGGGGGGTTATTTTGACAGGAGCACCTGCACATGTTTACATGGCAGTTGTGTGCTGGGTATGAGCTGATGGGTGGCGATACAGCCCCTCTCTGGTCCCCCGGCTGGATCGGAGCAGCTGACAGATAGCACTTCAGAGCAGCTTTAGCTGCAGCTCCCCTTGAGGGGCTGTGATTGATGACTCGCACTGCCACCTAGATCCATTTTCTCCTCCAATCTGACTCCTCACAGGTAGAGTCCTGCCCCCCCCCCTTCCTCTTCCTCCCTCTCTCTTTCTCTCTCATCTCCGTTTAAATTCGAGTGGGCTCATTTTAGCAAAGGTGTTTACCAACAGAGCCACTTCACGACATCGACTTTGAGCAAATTAAAACCAGAATGGTATATAGAGGAAATAATCTGAGCTGAATTACTTGCAGAGCTATTTTGATCCTGAACATTAGAGATCAGAAAAGTAAAGGCGAAAAAAAACCCAACAACAACAACTATGAGATGTTTGGAGGCATAATGTCATTAGCAGGGAAAATGTTAAGACCCAGGACCCCTGCAGGTCTGAAGGCATTTAAGAACAGTTAGCTTAGCCATCTGGTAGACAATTACACAGGAACAAACACACCGCCTCAGCAAATAAAGCTTGGCTCATCAATCACGAGAATGGCCAGAAGTTGGCCTGTTATTCCCTCTGATTTAATAACCCGATGAACTGCAGTGTTATCCACCACAAGTCTTCAAGTCAACTGGAAAACATTCCAACATTAACCAGCATTTTGTGGCCGAGAAGCTCAAACTGTAAATAACACTTTTCCTGGTGATGGCAAATTATTGTTTTAATTTAAAATTTCCGATATATTTCATTTAATCAGTTGTAGATATATTTTGGTGCTTAACAAAAGAATGAATAAAAAAAAACAAAACCCCTTGATTGCATCTCTTAAATCATACTGTAATTTGCACCGGGCTGCGAATATAAATTGAAGTGAAAAAGAAGTGCAAGGTTAAAAGTAAAAACATTTAAAAACATCCACTGCTTCCTGTTTCAAGTAGTTTGCTTAATTAACATTTGCCCTGCGCTTTTAATTGCAATCATACTTTCCCATGGGACCTGAATGTGGATTGTCTGGTAATTGCAGATGTTGATGTGAGATGGTGACACAATGTCAAGTCTATTTCTAAAAAATTACAGGACAAAAAAAGGAGGAGGATCAGGGAGGCACCGCCACTGAATGAACCTCCTGCAGTCACTAACGAGAGGATTTCACTATCTTAAAACACCACAGTGAAGATCTACTGACCCAGAGGAGCAATGGGAAAACAAATAAGCGCTATGCTATCAAAGGTAGAGGCTGAAACAGATCCTTAAGCATACAAAAAGCTAAAGATAAAGCCTGAATTTCACCTGGATGCAGGTCAGCCTTTGTCAGTTTCACCGGAGGGGTGGTGGGGGAGGGAGTGAGGGGGGGGAGGGGGGGTTTCTGAGCCAAGAACATATTCATCTGTGTTTCTGGGTTGTGGCCTGCATGGCCTGTGTGGAAGAAAAGAAGTAGGCCACTGCTGCGGTCTCCGATTCTCCTCAGTACACGCGTCACCTGCCAGCTCATGTGGCCCAGCTGAGATGTGAACAGGTCTGGCAAGAACCAAATGTTTTCATTTACCTCAGGGGCATCTACACTCTTCTTTAGCAGGCGGTGGCAGGCTAACATGTCAAGATACCGGCGCGGGACTCTGGGCCTGTGGGAGAGGTCACGCACTCGGAGCATAGGTTCAGAAAACATCAAGATATAACTCTGTGGAAGACGGAAAGCAGTCCAGACCTCAGACCTCTGCATTACATCCTGCTACAGCCTCAAAGCTTTACATGAGCGAGTAACATCAACATCTGATGTGTTACTGATGCAGTCTAGCAGATAAAAGTCGGAGCAAAAAGGTATCTCCGGATCATGTTGTTTCATAACTGATTCCAACACCTTTAGAAAAGCTGAAAATGTGCTTCATTACACCTTTCCACTCATATTTGATACGTGTTCACATTGTTTGATGGCTCCACATCCTACTGGACAGCAGGGGGTGGCGGTGCTTCTCAGGCTAACCTCAACAAGTCTATTTCTAGCTGAGGACTTGCTGACAGCACATTTAACTTTGTGATCTTCACATGAGAGACAGCTAACAGTTGCTGACAGCTGAAACACACCAAGCATCATTTCCCTATACAATATCTTATTGACGCTTTTCATCTGATGAGGACTTCAACTAAGTTTTAAAATGGGAAAAAAAAACAACCCAATGTCAGGATGGTGGGTACAAAAATATCCTATTAAGAAAAGGTTGATTTCCAGCCAGCTCATGGAAACCAGTAGTTCCTTTGGGGAGGCTCTGGGAGGGGTGAGGTGGGGGTGTGTGTGTGGGGGGGGCAGCGGCTGTCTATAGAAGCCTGATTTATGATCTGCTCAGTTTTGCATGTGTGTTCACAGGTTTCTGGGAGTTACACTCAATTAGAGCAGCAGGGGTTAGGAGTATGTTTTTCCGAGGATAAGTTAAAGCTTGACACGTTTATTTCTGCCAGTGCAGCTGAAGAGCCGGTGACAGCCTATCAAAAGTCGTTTTCTTTGATCACCAGACTCAAAATGTAGGGAAATAGTAACCGTCCCTGACAAGTGAAAAGAGAGAAATCCAAAAAGGAACACAAAATGTTTATAAAGCACAAATCTTAAATACCAGTCAACATAAGCGAGAGCAGAAAAAGAAGTGTAGTGTATAGTGAAGATGAAAATGTCATCACTTAGCAGGACAACAAGAAGCTGACAAATGCAGTGCTAATCAAATTTGTAAATTCAAATTAGCTTAAATGTAATTCTTGCAAAGCATGACCATGGAAGCTTTTGCATCAAAACCAAAGACTGAGGAGCGACTTAATGGATTCAGCAGGACAAAATCCCCAATTACAAGTTAAATGCCATGTCCCTTCACAATTTATAGAAAACTAGTAAATCTTATTTTTTGAGACATTTAATGATTGAGCCAGCCGGAGTGAAACACAGGGACAAAGTACCAGCGCGAGGAGTTACTCATATCCCTGTTGAAAAACTCCTCCGTTTAATGATTCACCACTAAGGAGAGTCCACACACTTCCAGAAGAATTCAAATCCCTTTTCCCACAGCCTCTTTCAGTCCGTATGATAAATGACACCCGTCATTCCGCCGTTGCCAAACAGCACAGAGGGGAATTGTACTGATATATGATTCACAAGAACAGGAAATAAACTCTGCCTTTCTCTGTAGCTCTCCCTCTTGCCAAGTAGGACGGACCTGGACAGTGTCAAGGCTCTCATGGTAGAGGCAGTGGGAAGGCTGACGGCACTGAAACCCAAAAAGGGAATAGACAGTGGGTTTCCAAAATGAACTCTCCCCTCTCTCTCTCTCTCTCTCTCTCTCTCGATCTCTTTCTCCCTCTCTCTCAAAACTCTGGAGCTTCTGATGACTGATGAAAGGCACAAGAGCCACTGCATTAAAATAACAGCAGAATCTATGAGAATGAGCTTAGGAAGGATCAAAAAAATTAAAACAGAGGGCAAGTTAAAGTCTGCAATTATCAAACAGGGGAAAAAATATAGAATGAGCAACCTCCCTCTGCCCCCAATTACAATGCAGCAAGTGAGGCTAATTACTGCGCCTTGATTATTCCAGATTTCTGAGTGAGCGAGAATGACAAAGACTTAGAGAGATGGGGTGCAAGTTCAGATAAGGGCATTACAACAGAAATATAACATATATCTGTATGCATGAATGATTATTATATATATTGCTATTTTAATTTAAAAAACAGGGTAAAAAAACAATCCGCTAATTTAATACCTTTAATACAATACGCTCTGTTAATAGCCATTTGCTCTAAGTTGGGGTTCCTGTGTCAGAGAGACAGAAGGAGAGGCACATCCTGCCGCTGCGTGGCTGCTCGCCTTCAGGCTCGTCCCTTCAGGCCAGCGCTCAGCGGTAGGCCTCCCACTTGGGCTCTGAGCACAGGGATGTGCCCAGGGCCAGGACCAGCAGCACTCAATCACCCAGACAGCGACATCCTTTCGCCATCACCATCAGAGAGGCCCCTTTGGGGTGGTGTGAGGGAGGGAGGAGGGGGATGGGGTGGGATGGGATGGGATGGGGTGGGGGGAGATATTTATGAGTAGAGCGTTCACACACATGCCCATGCGGCTGCGATTCCGCTGATATACTGTCAGCTGGACTGTGGGATGGAGCCATATAGTTCATCTCCTCCTCGTTTTTAGCCCCTAAGCAGACCCCTTGTAAGTGCTCCTCTGAGCTTTACAGGTTGGGTCTGATGCAGGAAGCAGACAGCGAACACTGCACCGCCGCATGTAAATCTCACACACTCCGAATGTAAATGTGGAGCCGGAGTTAGAAAGGCAAGTTATTGGATCTCATTATCAGTGATTGCTTTGTTTGAGAATGTGAAAGAAATGACCCACAATAAGTTTCAGAAAGGGGACAAAAACAAGGCACCATTTTTGGCACTATTTGTTACAAAAGACACTCTCAGTCAAGCCCTTCATGATGAGCAGCATATGTTTACCTAAGGGGTGTATTTTAATGCCTCTTTACCTTTGATTTCAGAGCAGAATAATTACAGAGGAAGCCATGTAAAACCCTGTGGCAGATTAGGGAAGTGAGTTGGAAATGGGTTCAAATTGTCGTTCTGAAGTAAAGAGGCTACTTTGCACCACAAGGGGTTTCTTTCCTCAGGCAGGCCAGGGGATTAAAAGAAGCCATAAAAGGTTTCTGTAATGGCATCAGTAATGTCTTGCTGCCATTAAAAACGGTGAGAAAAACATCTGCTTTGCATTTTTCACTCCCCTGCTACTCATTTGTCTTTCAAACTATCTGAGAGAGTGCCACGGTTTCACTGCGCTCATATTTTTAGAGAATAAGGTTATTTCACAGACTTCATCTGATGAACATTAAAACCCCCCAAATCAGGATTGTGTTTGTAAATGCCAGACAGACCGACGGAGCGAGGGGCTAACTTGCAGTGGGCACACATTCCAGTAACAGTGGAGTTTGTATACTTGTTGGGACCATTATGAGTAAATATATAACTAGCTTCAATTTGCATCCAAACCAGCACAATATTGTTATTCTTTGGTGGCGCTGTGTTTATTTTCTCTTTCACTTTAGCCAAAAAAAAGAGATTTTAAAACTATCCGAGTTCACACCAAGATCACACAATAGGAGCCGGCTTAGAGTAAACACCTTGATTGCTTTATGGCTAGGCCCTAACCATTAGAGGTGCACTGTATCCTCCCTTCCCTGGGCTTCTGGGAAAGCTAAGGCCCCCGCAGTAATCTTTTCTCTGCTAACCCTTTAATAAACCATAGCCTGCTTCATTAGCTTCCCCTCACACAGTGATTGATCGGTGCCAGTCACAGAAACCCCATCCTCTCCTCCGCTCTGCCTACCTCTCCTCAACCCCACTAAATAAGGCACTTTTTTTTTCTTTTTTTTTTTTTTTGCAGCCAGCTACCACCCATCACACTATTAAAGGGGAGTATTCAGTGTGAGCCAAAGAGGGAGTGGCATCAGCCGTGGATGGCAATGCAACAGTGTTCCTTTTGTTCAAAGGCTGGGTCAAAATCAATTTATAGGATGCACTATACAAGGCTCAGTATATTAGATTCTTACTGGTTCAGATTCTGTCTTGACACATGAAAAGGGAAAAAAAAAAAAGATTGAGTGAGATTTCCACAATGAGCTGTTCATATTACACTGACGAAAATACATTAAGAATGCAGCTCGACTGAGAAGAAAAAAAAAGAAAAGAAGAGATGGGATTAAAGGTGCAGTTTATAGACGGGATGAATCATTATTTTTCCTATTGCTTAACAAGTCTGCCATTATTAAATTACACTCACTACTATGATTCATCTTAGTAGTCATTCATTTAAGATAAATAGAGAGATAATCATCAAAAATCAGTTACCGTCGATCAGACTTGAACAACTTTTGGCAAATTTAGCCTACAGATAATTTTAACTGAAAGTTGAGACGCCGTCATGGCAACATAAGGAACTACACTCGAATGCTAATTTAGAGAAAATTACCCCATCTGATGAATTAAAAAAACACCATAAAGATAGCCAGAGTACCAGATCCGAAAAAAAGGCAAACAATGAGACAGATACTGACTCAAGATAAACTTAATGTAAAATCCAGCCGGGGGGTGGGGGGAGGGGGGCGGGGGAGACAACGAGACACCCAATGATAAGAGTGGATAATACGGCATTATCGTAATAATGACATATCATTTTCCTGCCCACCATTAAGGAGCTTGGATTCTTTTCTCTTTAGTAATACCTACAATGTATGTGCTGTGTGATCCTTCACTGCTCTACAGTGGAGGAATAGAGAGATACAGAGGGTGGGGGGAGGGGGGTGTGAGGAGGGTGCTAGATGCTCCTCAGCTGCAGTGATAAAGTCAGTAATATCACTATCTCGCCCTCCTCTCCCAAGAATTGCTATAAACCTATTTCGAAAATTGCACCCATATATTCAGCGAAGACAGTTAGCTCATCCCGGTGACAGTGCAAACTTTTAGGGTGAATTATGCCGGTGTCATTCAGAGGGGTTTATCAAAGAGGGTCAATAATTCACAGGGCCCAAATCTACGATAGGGGCCGGCCCCATCAGCCTCAGCAGCCCCATCAGCCCCAGCAGCCTCAGCAGCCCCAGCAGCTCTCTCTCTCCCCTTCTTTCTCTGCTACGAGGCAGCTGGTGTGCTGCCATGGAACAATCTGCTGCTATTGCTCAGGACACAAGATGGTGCCCAGTCGCACTACTACATGGCAACACTGGAAGCTGTACAAGTCTAGTAAAAGGAGACGGCTGGAGCAGAGTGTGAGACATGGGATAAGTCACCACGAATGACACATATATATATATATAAACACAAAAACCAACTTTGACATGTAGTTACAGAGAATAAATCCATGACTTTTATTTCTCTTTATAAATAAGCCTGTGAGTAAGTTTTGAGAAATGAGCAACTTTGACTTTTTTCAGTAGCTGATGTTGAAACAGTGAAGGATGCATTTCACATTTCACATGTCACAGTCCACAAATGAAATCTTTGTGTTTCTCTCACAAGAGAAAACCCGAGGCTTTATCACCAACAATACGTTTATTACTGAAACTAAAATATCTCACGTTTATTTTTTTTTTTGCGCCATCTTAATCTCAAAACACATTTCAACCCTGACACTTATCTGCAATTAGCCATGTTAGATGTTTGTCATGTGCAAACACTTAGCAGGATTTGACATTCATTTGATTGTAATGGGCTTTTCACTGGGGCTTTTTTTTTTTTTTTTTTTTTTGCCTGTAGGATGTTTCACTGCAAATGCTGTTCACAACACACATTTGTCACTTTGAAACAGAGTAAATTGCTATCATTTATTGTTAAAACAGACACTTCATATTTCTCTCAGTACTGTACTGTAGGTCAGGCCGGATTCAAGTGTTTGTTTTTTTTCTTCTAAATCCTGATACGAAGCTTTTTTCTCTTCGATGAGGACTTCTTTGCCCCGGCTTTGCCTACAGTGTGAGGGGTGATATCACCTGCAGCTGTTTACAATTAGCTGAATTGTGTCCCATAGCAGCACTCAAGTTTTACTCACCCTCTTTAAAAATCTGTACTTTCCAGATGGCCTAACATTGAAGCTCCTTTATAGATATATATATATATATATACGAGCTCGACCCAACTCAACCTATACAGCATTCAGTACTCAGAATTCAGTTCATTTTAAAACAGCGTCATGGAAAAAGTTACAGTACAGGAAGACTAGCTGCCTAAAACTCAGCCTTTAAATTCATATCAGCTGGATTCATCTTAATGCTGTAGGGATGTGACGAGGAAATAGTATTAAAAATATAAAAAAATACACATGTGAAACCACCGAAATATAACCCTGCCCTCGTGTTGAGAGACATGGATGTACACAAACTACTTTGCTGCGCCCGGTCAGCAGGAAAAGTGTGGTTAGGGTCAGAGTGAAAACATGCCCACACAACTCTCAACTGTGTAGCGTTAAAGCTCACTATGAAAGAAACAGGTCTATCAAACACCCACAGCCCACAAGCTACTTTGCATCTTTGCAGGCCTCAGATGACAGACAGCTGTATGAGGATCCGCACGCTTACTGTACAAAAGGATAATTCTGTTATCGTATACGGTCCAGATTTACAGCCCAAACAATACAGACAATAAGTTCTCTCTGTTAAAAACCCCCACTGGTGAAAACTAACAAGTGCCAATTTCTGAAGAGAGTGAGCCGACTGCCGACTGCAAGAAACAAAACAGTGAAAGCAAATATCTGATATAAAGCTGAGCAGGTCACCACTTTAGACGCTTTGCAGATTTTCAACCTTCAGTTTTGGAATGAAAGGAAACTGAAAATCACCCACACAGATCATTAACTTTAAAACATTGACTGTTTTGCTGTCATCTGGATTTCTATGCTTGGCACATATCTTTAGCTTTATTACTTGAATCTGTTATTAGCAATAAATCACTTCTTATTTCAAGCAAAACATGCTCCTTGTAATAATTGCTCATGTGCTTCAATTCTAAATACTTAAAAACAAGTTACACAAATAATGTATTCCAGGTAGAGTGGCACGTATAAACCTCCATGAATGGTGCGTCATGAATAATGATCAGTGTGAGATGCAGACTGTATACACACTGTGCTGTATACACACTGTGCTGTATACACACTGTGCTGTATACGCCTGTAGGGCAGGAGTGCATTCCTACGAGTGCAGCGACACTGCTCTTTATCCAGCCAGAGGTGGAGATGATCCTCTCTCACAGTGGGGCCTTCCCTTTGTGTATATGTGTGTTTAGGGTTGTCCCGGCAACCGCAAGCCCGCTCCTTCATTGGGCCGGGCTGCCCCGCCCTAAGCAGTGTTGTGCATAGAGGAGGGCAGGATCCTGCTAGTGGAGCTAATAGTCTACCTGAGGTTTAGATAAGTAGGCACACATGTGTGTGTTGAGTATATATGGCATCATCAAAGCATGCCAATAATTACAGAGTTGGGTTATTACTGTATGCGACTGTTATTTTCATTAACATTCATTTCCCGTCTCCGGTAAGAGTAAATACCCGCCCACCAGTTTAATCACAGGTTTATTTCAAACCAATGCAGTTACCTCCATGATATCATAACTTGACAGTGGATGAGCTATTTATTTTATGAGAAGCAGACCTCTGTGATGAGACAGAGGAAGCATTCTGTGGGAAGTAAATATACTGCAGACAATAGTGAAACTGGAGTCATTTAACAAGTGACTTTATGACTAAAGCATTAACATATTGCACTGTGCAATAACCCACACAAAGCCTCTGATACTAATGTGCTGTATTATTACACTCAGAACCAGGAGAGGCCTCTATATTTTTAAACATGGCATGATACTAATAACATGGTACTGGTCATGTCCAAATGAGAATGTGTTTGCAGGTCTTTGCAGATTTACGTTGCATTGAAATGCAGGCAACCTTGGCAGGAAATAAGAGATGGGAAAAAAGCCAGCCTTTCATCATTTTCCCCAAATCAGAGGAGGAAATGAATATGGATGCCCTCAGGCGTGAGGGGAAGGAAATTCAGGGGCTGATGAGGTCCCTAAAGGATGCGTCTGGACAGTACCGGAACTTTTCAGCTGGGTCGTTGCCAGGGTGCGAGGGCTGCCATGGAGCATGTAGGAAACACATGCAAACATAAAGCCGCTCACACACACACAAACACACGCACAAACAACTAACAACCACAAGGGCACATCAACACAACCAGCTTGAGCACACAGAGGATGATTAGCTAAAAGGCTTGCAACCCTTCTCCTTTTTTTATTGTAACTTATATAAATGGGAGGGGGGGGGGGGGGGGAGACAGGTGAGAAGAGCATAGCAGTGTAGGCAGTGAAAATATAAATGAGATTGAAATTAAGTTATGGTGTCTTTAAAAAGATGCAAAACAAATTCAAGATGTCTCTGAACCCATGTGGAAAAAATCTTGACTAAAAAGAGGAATGTGTCCATGTGACACCTGGCATTAATTTTCGTGTTTCAACAGGACAATCTGAAAGTACCCTCATGAACTCTCCCAGACATACCCTTAAACAAACTTAATCAACTCCTACTAAGCCACCATCACTCACAAGTCTCAGAACGAAGGGATAAACCCTGTTATCACACTCTGCAAGTCGTCGTATGGCGGGTCAGCTGCGGCGGCGGGTGGGAGGGGGGGGCTTCTTGTTTCAATGTGGCATGTGCGAGGATGTGATAGACGAGGCATAAGAAACAAGAAAAAAAAAACTGCCAAAACACACTGAGCCAGCAGCCGAGGATGAACAGCCGAGGCTAGAGAGTCAGGGTGCCCCCCTGGAAGTCGGGTGCAACGGATCCACCACATCAACAACTAATTCACAGAGGGAGTGAGGAATTCCTGGTTAGGGATTATAGCAGGCTTCAAAGAGAGCTTTTCAAGGCTTCAAAAAGAGCAGTGGCTCTGAATGGAAAGAGACAAACCACATTCCAAAAAGACAGAAGCGAATATAATGACATATGATGGCAGGAGAGCGTTGTGATAACTGATATAACGGTTTTTACATTGCTAAGGGTTACCCACTTGTGGATTTAATCAGGTTTTTAAGCCGGCAAGGTCAGCCGCCCCCATTATCCTGTTGGTAGGAGAGAGTTAACATGCAGTGAAGAGTTTAGACATTATTTGGTGGCATGTTGAAACGTTTGAGAGCCGGAGCGCGACGATGTGATAATGACCCCCTTTAAAAACGTCCTGTCACTTGCAACCTCTCTGACCTCAGCTGTCCCCCATAAAAAAAAAAAAAAATCAAGGCAAGGATCAATGGCGTTAGCAGGATTTTCATTTTAGGATTTTTTTTATAAGATTTGCGACTTAGCCAAACCACAAAATGAAACTATCGGCTGTTACCTCGTAAACGTGCATGAAAACTGGTGTCTGTCAGAGAGACTGCCAGAGATAGTTTGTTAGAGAGACTCTGTACTGTTCAGAGATTTCAAAAAAGTTAGTGAAGACTGACTTTGTTTTTCTGCTGTTAAAAAAAGACTAACAAAGCTAAACAGCTAAACAGCTAGCTTGATTTTCCAGCTCTGTATGCTATAGCTAGATGTTCAACAGAGCCAGATAGTACACTTTAGTCACATTCACTCAATTACACATTAAATACCATCACATTAGCATCTTAATCACTTTAATCAGGATCTTTGTATATTCAGCGCTATATCAGGCTGTTTGCTAACGTTATCTCCGCGGCTAAAAGGCGGGACTGAAAGTTGTCGATTAATTAAAGCTTCTTCCGCTTTAATTGGCAAATATGACTTACAGCACCAGCGTTAAAGCTAAATGTAAGTTATAATTAGAGTAATGTAATAGTTAAATATCTCAGTAATGTGGTTTTTTTAGATAAAGATGTTTTTTTTTTCCCTCCAATTTCTTTGAAGTTGACTTCAAGCAAAAAATGCCATTTAAAACATTTTCAGTGGCAGTCATACTTATTTCATCACCCCCTTTTTTCATCAGTATGGTTTTATTATTTCCTTAAAAAATTCACATTTGTTCAGTGTAATCCAAACTAAATAAGGTGTACATGTAAAATAAAAAGGGGCCTGTTATCCACTGTGGACCCATTTGAGCCTCTTTAAATAGTCTTGGCTCAAACACTAAATGCTGCACACTTACAGTAGGTGTATATAAGTGTGGGAAGTGTGGATACAGAGTCAAGAAGGTAACTATAGCTCATGACCAGAAGTTTAAAGCAGATTCTTTTATATCAGATCCAATTCGACCGCAGTTAATCCCACAGTTTCATCCTCTCTCTCTCTCGCTCTCTTTCTCTCTCATCCAAACTAGGTGAAAGCAAACCAGACTCTCCTCTCTCTCTATAAATGTGATGATGGAGCAGATTATACTTGTGTTATTTCCAGATCCATCACTGACCCCGGCCGCTGCACCGCTGCACCGCTGCACCCGCTATCCTGCGTGGGTCACTCCGTGTTAAAGTCAGGGGCCCTTTGGCAAAAGCAATGATCTGTGTGTGACCTCTGTTACATTTTAGGGATGAGTGGGCCTCGGGCGACAGTTACCAGGGATACACTATACAGCACAAAGAGGACATGTCAGTCACTAACACAGTGAGTGAGACAGAGCTGGAAGGACAGGTGGATACTCAGACAGAATAAGAGCTAAATATAACAAGATATAGTTTTGACAGAAGGACAAATGGCCACACAGAGAGAGGCAGTTATGTTCATGCAAATAATCATCCAGGGCTACTATATGTCAATTTGTAGGTGGGTGAGTTTGACATTTTAGTCAGTTGGCAGTTGAGGAGTCTTAGGTGTGTCAGGTCTGAATAAAAAAAATGGAAGATCTGGAAATAATCCAACAAATGTTTCATGCTCTTGGAGACTTTCTAGGAGCTCGTTGAGTAGAGAGAGACGGGCACGAAGACAGACAGCGAGAGGCGACTACACCGGACAAAATGTCTTCAGGCTTCCCAATAGACTCTGTTACACTAGACCGAATAGCTTGCTGACTGCCACAACACTGACCTCCTACTGACACAGAGAAAATGACCACTTTCTACAACTTTAAAATGGCCTGGAGGGGGGAGAGAGCACGAGATACCAGTACTGAAAATACAACAGACAATTGCTGACTCAATGTTTGTCAGGATATGGGAGGGAGGAGGAAAATGTGTCCTTGACAACTTAAACGGTTTTGGATTGAACACGACTTATTTTGACAGTTAGTTCTATATCAATGACTTTTTGCAGGCAGACACAGACGCATGCATGCACACACACTTCAAGACAACAACATATTCTTCAAAGGAATACTCAATGTATTGAAAACAAGCCTCGGAGAGACAACAAAAAAAAAAAAAGAGAGAAGAGAAAAAAAAAAGGATGAAATGAATAACCTTGTCACATCTGATGTGCACTTGTGAAGATGACCAAACCCAAGCAGGTTTCCAATAAGGTTTGCACCTGTATTATAAACAGCCTAATGAAAAACAGAATTCATCTAATGGTAACACAAGACCATTATTTTCTTCACTCCCTGAGGTGCAATGCAGGCCTATTAGATCCTCCAGTTGATCCATCTACACACACACACACACACACACACACACACACACACACATACTTGGCCTCATACACTAAAGGCCATAAAATATGCCTGTAACATATTGTACTATTATAGTTTGCTTTTAGAGGCCTCCCTGTCACTCAGTTAATCTTAAGAATGCTGTTCTGGTTTACAAGTAACAGCTGAAAATCAAGCAGAGAAACACGGTCTCGTCTTGATAGACAGGATGACTTATGGCTGGCCTGGCTAGCGACCTCTTGAATGTCTGGGCTGAGATATATGATGAACAGGCAAACGTGGGAGGACATGGAGTCCCTGAAATTCTTGTAAAAAAAAAGGGGGGGGGGGGTTGGTGTGGGTGGGGGTGGGTGATGAATCTGCATCTGCTCTTAGCCGTACAGCAAATGTGGACATACTGTAGTTATCATCAGTGAGGTCATGGGTATCATTATATGTTTGGTAGACGTGTAACCTTGAAAACACGGAGAGACAGAGCGAGAGAGAGAGAGAGAAAACCCTTCTTCACTGTAAGGTTTTATTGAAGCTAAATCCCATATGCCCACAGTGTTTCTAGAAGGTTGCTGCCAACTGGAAGTACACTAAAAGCCAGACTTATGCTGTTGCTCAATCAGTTGTGGGCTTAGCATCATGAAATGTGACGATGACATCAGCCCGCACCCACATGAACCATTTGTGTGACGTGTCAGTGCAGTTCCTACTGGCAGCCTTTGGCATCATGTTTGCTCTCAGTCAGACACAGTTGGACCATAATTAGACATGCTGCTTCCTGTACAAAGACCTCCCTGTGTAATATTAATCATGTGAGGATAAAGTTGTAAATCCATCCTCTGCGGAAATTCCCCCCTTTCTTTTCATGTATTCTCAAAATGGAGAGAAAAAGGGCTCTTTCTGTTATACGCCGGCGAGGAGCGTCAGTGTAATCAGATGTCAGCAGTGCGAAGGAGGGAGAGAGAGAGAGAGAGAGAGAGAGAGAGAGAGAGAGAGAGAGAGAGAGAGAGAAATCTGCAAGTGATAAGGATTTTTTAATGTAGTGTTTTCTCTGAGAGGCCTGTCACACACACACACACACACACACACACACACACACACACACAGAACTAAACAACAAAACTATTAAAACTATTTAAGAAAAATCAGATCATTACGATAACCGGCGTTTCTGCCACATACCCTGATGACCTGATCTCCACTGCGTTGGACTATGTTTCTATGACAATTGAGAAAAATATTATGAGTAGATTTTATGGGGGTATTTAGTAAAATTAGTTCATCTTCATGGAATATCATCACATAAAATGCTGCAGAATAATATTTTTGGTTTCCCCCAGCATTCATTTTCTCCTCTAAATTATACCATTCGTCATGCGCTCATTACTAAGACAGTCAATTTTGAACCAATTCCAATTGCCTCTAATTTCTAACTGAAATAATACAAGATGCACATTTTTCATCTGCCTGACATCCATTGACTTTATTATTGTGTGGAAATGTCAGACTCTGGCTGAATAAACACAAAGAAAAGTCAACATAATTCACATTTTTAGATACAGTTTATTGCTAGGTGTTACACTCTCCAACTTATCAAAATCCAACTCAAATAAACTATAAGCTGTTTTTAATCATCCTGTAGATTTATATGCTACTTTTTTTCTTTTTCTTTCCATTTATAGTTTTATAAAGTTGTTTATTTCACGCATAAACAATCACAGCAAGATGAGATTGCATTGTCCACCCAGTGTGTGGACCAGTAAGAGTGATTTTAAGTAGCTGTTAAGTGTGTGCAGGGCCGAGCCGAGCCATAGGCTACAACACTGACATGTTGTGTGCTTCTGCTTAATCAAGTTGTAAGTACAACAGAATTATTCTACATTCATCACGGACACCTAAGCTGTCACTGCTGTTTAATGAGTATCAATTAAGCTGTTTCAACAGACTAGCTCAGCACATACTGTAAACACAAACAGGCAGGCAGGCAGGCAGGCAGGCAGGCGCAGCTCGAAGGAGGAGAAGTCCCTGAACACAACACGGAGCAGAGTGTCTTACAGGAGAGGATCTTTAGGTGAAGGATTGGGGTTAAAACAAAAGCAATGGGTTTATATTCAAATTCAGATGGTAATTAAAGGCTGAGTAATGTATGGAGGAGCCTAAATGTAATTTGAGTTCATAGGTTAAATGGTGATTTATGTTTATGCTGATAAAAAAAGAGCTTTTTATAGTATTTACAGATTCAAATGTTGACAGTTTGTATTTACAGTACAGTAGGTAAGAAGTTCATAGGTTCATTCATTGCACTTAAAATATATATGTGGATAATTTAAAATGTATTTGGGAGTACGTCGTGGCTTTCTAGTCATTTTGCATATTTCGTGGACTTTGGTTTTTTTACGTGAGGATCTGTGTGGGTGGGGGAGGGGGCGGTTACCTGTGGAGTCATGGAGTCATTCGGTCAGGCAAGCATGAAGTGGAGCCACACAGTTTTTTGACCCTCTCTACCTCCTTTTGTCTCTTTTTTCTTTTTCTTTTTTTCTTTTTTCTTAACTTGGATTAATATTTGTACTGCTGTTTCATTTTTGAAGTAAACAGTTGAAAATGAATCAAGAGGATCTGTGTGGAGTTTTTATTATCGTTGGTGGTGGATTACAACGAGCGTCAAGCTAAGACTTCATTAATTAGGAACCTACAATGTATTTTAGTTCATAACAGGAAACAAGCATAGCACATCTGCATTAAACTGACTTAAAGAAACATCTCTTCCTTTTATGTTTATCCTATATTTTTTATTTCTCTTAATGTTCATTTTTTCCCATTTAGATTAAAACCTATAATATGTGCTCACTGTGTTTTTTTTGTTTTTTTTTAAACTCCAACTGATTCGGCTGTTTAACATGTGCTTACTGTATGATGTAATATTTTTAATTTGACAAAAGAGTTCAGTAAGTATGAGTAAACTGTCTGAAATGTGAAATAAAGCATGTACTCACTTAATTCTTCTTCGCCAGTGTTAGTCGGTGCTGTAAGTTTAACAAAAATACATAATAATAACAATTAGCAAACACTAGCGTACAATCAGATATCTGTTCATCATCTCAAAGCATAATTACAAAGATTTAAAAAAAAAAAAAAAATCCTAATAAATTAAAAGTTAGATAATAAACTTGCACCTATCCCACTGTGACTTGCTGTCTTATTATTATTTATTCATGTCCATATTTTGGCTTCAGCAAAAAATAAATTGCCGCTAAATTGCAGCTTGAGGTGTCATGGGCCGAATGGTAATGTGTTTAATAGGGTGCATGATCCACTAGACCCCCCGTCATGAGGAAAAATAAACTCTTTATTCTTGTCACACTACGTTCAGTTTGACATTAAAACCTGTTTGAAGAAAATGATCAAATGAGGCATTCAGGGTTTACGTTAGAAATATGGAGTATCTATCCCTCAAATCTGTGTTTGTTTGATAAGAAAACCAAAAAAAATGAAGCTATTAGCAAGCTAACGGAGCCGGTTGGTTTCTAAATTAACTGTTCAGAGTCAAATTGTTGCTTAAAGCTGATTCCCATTAAAAGTAATGATAAAAACAAAAAGTGTTGAATGAGAATCACATTCACGGTTAAACATCATTCAGTATTTACCTCAGAAATATGGACTTTCTATCAGTTTGTTAGATAAGAAAACCAAAGAAAAATGAACATTACTTGAAGCTATTAGCCAGCTAACGGAGCCGGTTGGTTGTTCAGAGTTAACTATTATACTTGTTTCTGTTGTTAATTAAGTCTTTTAAAAGCTGATTCCCATTAAAAGTAATGATGAAAACAAAAAGTGTTGAATGAGAATCACATTCACGGTTAATGATCGACTTTCTCGTTAAACATCATTTAATCTTAGATACACAAAAAAGCACATTTGGCACATAGCAGATATACTACTGACTTCTTTAATGGTTTTAACTGTCACAGAGAGATATTGAAGTATAGAAGTTCTTAAATGTAGTTTTCCACCATGTTAAAGTGATCTGCTCTTTATTATTTTTAGAGCATGCCGCCTCTGTGACCGTACCATTAAAACACACCAGTTCAAACTGGTGAGCTAAGGATGTTTTTATCAGTTTGTTTGATAAGAAAACCAAAAAAAATGAACTATTAGCCAGCTAACAGAGCCAGTTAGGGTTGGAAATCAACTATTCAGAGTTAACTATTATACTTGTTTCTATTGTAAATTAAGCCTTTTAAAAGCTGATCAAGCAATTCTCAAGATTCCCATTAAAAGTAATGATAAAAACAAAAAGTGTTAAACATCATTTAAACTCAGATACACACACATAGCAGATATACTATCCACTTCTTTAATGGTTTTAACTGTCAGAAAGAGATATTGAAGTATAGAAGTTCTTAAATGTAGTTTTCCACCATGTTAAAGTGCTCTGCTCTTTATTATTCTTAGAGCATGCCGCTGCCTCTCTGTGTGACCGTGCCATTAAAACACACCAGTTCAAACTGGTGAGCTAAGGATGTTTGGATGGAGTTAATTACGGGGCGACGGCTGTGATTATTTAAGCTTACATAACATGTTTTTGACGAACGTAAACAAAGATACATTAGATTCATTTTTTTGGACTGCAATATGGACGGTGGGAGGGATTTTAGAAATACATTATTTTTGCTTTGACTGGTCTGATTAACGGATTCATGTTGGGACTGATGCTTTGCCAAAAGACGTTTTAAAGTAAACCGACAATCGCCCATTACGAATCAGTACATTCTTGATTGGCTGTAATAAGAGGTTCATGTTGGATGTTGGATGTTGGAGTTTTTTTTTTTTTTTTTTTCTTCCTCTACCCGAGAGTGTGTGACTGAATTGCACAAAGTGTGAAAGCCTCTGTTTGACCCACGCTGAGAGACAGAAGATCACAGGGCCAGGGAAGGTCAACGGAGCCGCTGGAACATTGACTTGATTCATCAAATTAGGTCCTATATAATTACACCGCATGACGACTCATAAAACATGTAGGCTGTAAAGCTGTCAGGAAGCCATCAGCCTCGTGCTAAATGAAGTTACAAAAGGTGCAAGGTTCACAACTTCATATAGTGCTCCAGTAAAGTGTCCAGCAGCACTTTGTCTAGTCGTAACCTCGCTCTGTGTGTGCGGTAACCGTGGAGATCAGAAAAACTGCGAAGGTTTATTAATAATCCAAACTCTCATCTAAACGGGTGGTGGGTTGGATAGATAGATATATATATTTATTATTTGTCCTTACTGAAAATTCATGGTTGGTTTTACTTGAGTTGGTTGATATGTGTTGATTCTAGTTTTTAAATTGAAATATGTTTAATTACTTTTTCATTTTGCCATAAATTGAGTTGTTTTTTTTTAAATTTTCATCTCTGGATAAAGTGGTGATAATTATAAAAACTGATCCTATCACAATTACATCAGCTGTTGTTTAAGATACAACCTCAACAGAGACTTGATAAACAATTTCCCAAAATCTCCAGAAACACCTGAACGCATCGTTTTTAGCAGAGCTGACCTCTCGGAGCCTGGTGGAGCCTCGTGGAGCGTGCAGTGTGAAGGCAGTTTACCTTTGTAATTGTTACAGATCACACCATTAGCACAATATTGTCATAGCTCCTGCTCCTGCAGTCAGTAGCAGCTGAGGGTTAATTTGCATAATAAATCTTAATTGAGGCTCATTAAGGATTTGATAAGAAGCAAATCAGGTACACCGCGGATAACTTAAGATTAATGTTTTCTCGGTTATTTTTGGCGCTCACATATTGAAGGGGAAATGTCACATTCATTCATAACTGGGCTTTTTTTTTTTTGCATCACTCTGCAGAATATGAGATGAGATGTAAATTCAACTCTAACATTCGAACCGAGGAGGAGGAGGAGGAAGGCAAAAAAAAAAAAAAAAAAAAAATCTGAATCATGATCCTTTCTTTTTATGGTTTGCACAAATTATGCAGTGAATTATTATCCGAGGCTGTTCTTGAATAAAAGCAGAACATAAAGCTCAGCTGGGTCTACACCTCTGAAATCAGAGTAGAGTCATTTTTAATACTGCACAAGACGACTGACTTCTTCTTCTTCTTTTTGTTTTTTTTCCCTTCTTTCTTTCTTTCTTCTTTCTTTCAATCTTCATTTGATACTGAAACCTCTTTCAAAAAGGCATCTCAGGTTAGGTTAACTTGATCCGGCTGTGATTCTTCTTAAAGACTTCATATCCATATGGCTAACATGTACATGCATGGCCTTTGGACTGACTATTCATGTAGGTCAACAACTACAAGATGGATGTACTCGCTTCTTAAATCTTTTTGACTCTGGATGGAAAAAAAAAAAAAAAAAAAAGAGAGATGACAAAAAACTGCAGATATAAATTACAAAGATATATAAACTATGGTGGGAATGTCTATCATTACTATAATACAAAGCACATGAGGCGCAGTGCTTTTTTTTTTTTTTTAACCATAAACCATATAAAAACACACCATACCTCCTCTGTGTAATCAATACCAGGCCCACGAAGAAGCTACTGTATTAACTGTAAGCTTGCCTTTGCATTCTTTATCCTCTAAATCCACATAAATGAACAATCCAAGCTATAAAGTCTCCTCCCCATTTTTCCTTTGTAAATCATTACATCTGTAGGGACCTGTGGACACAAAAAAATACCATAACATAATTTTCTTTTGTACTTGGGATGTCTTGCAGAAATAATGAGTTTTTAGCCCCGCTCAACAATAAACTCTCTCAATATTCCTAGTTATTGTCAGACTTAATGAGTATTAGAAAAAAAAAAAAAAAAAAATCATAACAAGAAATAGTCTCTCTTTTTTTTTTCTGCAGTGATGATCACATGGAAACATTATCCACATGAATCACCCCAACGGCATATCAAATTGTGTCATTTGCCTGGAAACTAGTGCAGGTCTCAGAGGGAAGGCAAGGTGAATGAGCAGTTGCTGTAGAGAGGTGCAACGCTGCACAAGCACTTGCCTTGAGACCAATCATAACAGGCTGTTTTTTCCACACAGGAGAGAGAGAGAGAGAGAGAGAGAGAGAGAGAGAGAGCGCAGAGCAGAGTGGAGGAGAGAGAGAGAGAGAGAGAGAGAGAGAGAGAGAGAGAGAGAGAGAGAGAAAGAGAGAGATCACTATGCTGGAGGGCACAAGAGTCTTGCTTCTTATCACCTAGACAGTGCACCACCCTGTCTGCTGCCTCTCATGCAAACAAAAGCCTTCCCAAACTATTAGCTATCTACACCTGTCACCTAACTGGCATGCAGGAGGAGGAAATGGGTGGAGGATGAGATCAATGCTAAAAGCTAACATCATATATATATATAGTTTTTTTTAATTTTGTACTGTAGTTGGAGAATATACAGCATGAAAAGTAGCTGATGAGGAGAAAGTTATTAAAGGGGGTATCTCTACGGGGAAGCGCCTCCAAGTTCAAGAAAATAAAATTGCAAGCATAGCAACAAAGTGTAAGTATATGGAGTTTTTTTTGGTGTGCTCATATAAGCCAATGGAAATATCAAGACTGGGTTTGATCAAAACAAAACATTTGCCTTGTTGTTGACATCAATCCAAAGAGAGAGAGAAAAAGAGGCAGAGGTTTAATCCCCACTAATGATTACATCACTTGGTAACTTTATTCGATGCAGAGTTTTTTGCAATCAGGGTGAGCTAAAGGAGCTAAAGAGAGAGAGAAAAAAAAAAGCTGATAAAGTGACCAAACCTCTCCTACAAACTTCTTAACTGGAGCTTTTTCTGTCTTTTATTGTATAGATTATGAGTTGTTGAATTCGCAATAAATTAAGCCTTGGAGGAAGAAAAAAAAAAAGAAAAAGTACATGAATGAGAAGCTGAGTGAGAGTGAGAGTTCCTCCATGCTGAGAGCTTCATTTAAAATATTACAATTCGAGTATAACAAGTCATCAAAAGACGGTATGTTGAAGATATCCGTACGGCTACAATCACATGATTAGCTATGGCTCATTGTTTTCACCTATCATTTGTTAGCAGTGAGGTTATGTCTCTCTCTCTCTCTCTCTCTCTCTCTCTCTCTCTCTCTCTCTCTCTCTCTCTCTCTCTCTCCTCTCTCTCTCCTCTCCTCTCTCTCTCTCTCTCTCTCTCTCTCTCTCTCTCTCTTCTCTCTCTCTCTCTCTCTCTCTCTCTCTCTCTCTCTCTCTCTCTCTCTCTCTCTCTCTCTCTCTCTCTCTCTCTCTCAGTCATCTGTAATCTGTCTTTTACAATATTGTTCCTTTTGGTCATTTTCATAATTCAGTCGTTAACGTGATTACCGATACTAAAAACCAGTAAGGGCCGCAGCCAATGGGAACTCGTGTTTCCTGTGATTAATCATATGGTAGAGTAATGCGGACTGAGAGGCTTTTGAATGGGGGAAATATAAAAAGCTGTCATGGTCACGTGATATAGAAAGAAAATTATTAAAATCGTCACCATGGTGCTTATATTGAGCTTCAAACATATCAACCATGAAATCATACATTTATTTCCCTTTACTTAAAAAACATCTGAGTCCAAGTGAGAGTCTAATTCTCCTTTTTTTTGATCTCATTTTATAACAATGGTTAAATAGGAAGAAAAAAAGTGAAATCACATTATAAAGGCTATAAACAAAAGCACAGTGTGGCGATACAGGCTAAGAAAAAAAAATCTAAGAGGGTGTTAATCTGGTATTAAAAACATAAAATAAGACTCTTTTTGTATTTGCTGCCATTTTCCCTCACAGCTTTTTTGTCATTTGAAAATGGACTTTTCCTTTTCTCTCTACCTAAACTGGATAAACAACGGATGTTTTCTGAACAAACCACTTAGGAGGAATTTCTTGCTAGCCAATTCCCACAAGCTGCTGTCAGTCACTAGCTGGCACTGCAACACTTAATGCCTTTGTCTGTTCTCCAATTTATCTTGTTAACAGCAAATTGGGCTAACGGTTTGAGGCACAGAGCTATTGTAAAAAAAAAAAAAAAAAAAAAAAAAAAAACAGGAGTAAGGAGGAGTACGCCCACGACCGCAAAATAACATATGGCCCCCTTCACTCAAAAATGCATCCCATGCACTTATAGGGCTTTACGTTTACACCATATATAAACCTGATACACAAATTTCATCGTGGGATCTGTAGCCTGATAGCTCTCTGTCTGTCTCACTGATGCTTTCCTAGTGATAAAGCAAAAGGTTTTAGTGTTTAGTGCATCCTTTCCTCCTGCTTTCCTGGACCTGCTGGTGAGTAATTGGCATTTTTAAATTACCATACAAACCATGTGTATGCTAAAAAGAAGTAAATCAGTTACAACTGGCCTTTACTAGTGTGTCTGTGGTCTCACGTTTTACAAATACGCCTATTAATAATACAATCCCCAGAGGAGAACACAAGCACCCTGGATGCTGGATGTCCTCTGAATTAATGCTTGAGAGCTGGGAATGGTAGTGGTGGTGGTGGTGGTGGTGGTGGTGGGTTTTTTTTTATTTTTATACATCTTGCAAAATACTATTCCCACCAAGAA